>NW_008586084.1:52002-72673 GCF_000691845.1 Merops nubicus | reverse complement strand
TCAGCAGGAGAATTGCTGGCAGAAAAGTTTGTGAGTTCACTAGAAATACTCTTATTCTACATAAATCAATTTTTAATCTGCCACTCTTTCTCCCTAAGCTCCCCCTTTCCAAGGGTTTCAGTAAGAAAATAATGATGACATACAGGAAGGATGTATTAATGCTCCTCACCTAGACTTTCACGTGTGTTTGCACTGCTCCCTGGTGACAGCCAGCTTGCTCACCTGCCTGGCAGCAGCAACACTGTCTCAGGTAAAGCTCACTGTGTGCTGGGTACCACCAAAAGCTGAGCATCCCAATTCAGGGAGACAAGTCAGCTACCCAAGCACAGACCACAGTAGTGTTTGAGGGACTCTTGATAGCCAAGGCCTGTGTGTGGCACTGGTATAGATGGGACAGGGCTGGTAAGAGCCCACCACTGTCTACAGCAACAGGGAGGCAGATACATTGGTGCTCACTTTCAGCAAGCTGTCAGAAGAAAAGATCAGAAGAAAGCTTGCTAGCAACATTATTTCTATAATATTTTCTAGGAGAGAGGAACACTTGTCAAGGACTTTCTTGTTATTATTGGAGCTCTGTGTCAACAGACTAATTTCTTTCAGAACGGGACATCCCACACACCACCAAACCCACACATCAGTTACATAAATGGAGATTGATGAATGCAGTTAAGAGAATGATTACAGGCACAGCATCCTTTTTATTATCTTTAATATCACTTGATATTTTTCTTCATTTCCATTAATAGATGTTTTCTGCTTCATAATGGAAAATAGCACTAAGGATTTTTCCCTTGGTATTTATTGATAGAATCCATACTATAAATAAATCCATTATAAAAAGAATCCAAAAGTGAAGTCTGGAAGATAGAATAAACCAACGTATTTCTTCTTCTCTTACTTTTATTTATGATGTGCTAAGAATATCTTTATTGCTGAAATAAGACCCTCTCCAACTACAGATGGGAAAGAAACAGTTTTTGTGTCTTGCCAGAACTTTGGAAGTTTAATATTTCCATTTCTAAACTGAGATGAAAATTCAGAACCCCAAAATGGAGTTCCAAGTCAGTGATCCAAAAAGGATTTGGACCATCTGTTTTGGCACTAATCAATTATAATCTGAACACAGAAACCCAGAAGCTCTTTTGAACCAAAAGAAACTTTTCAGTGAAAGACTTTGGTCATAAAAATTTTCAGTCATAAAAACCAAACTCCATTTGAGAGGAAATTTGTCTCCCTTAGTGAGATGTAATAGCCAAAACATTCCAAGATACATAAAAGAGGGAATACTGACTGTGAAGTCTTCTTAGCAGTTTCCCTTAAGCCCAGGAGTTTAAATGGGAAGTCATTAAGCTCTTCTTCTTTTTGAGAGTTCAATGAAAAATGAGAATTTATTTTGCTGATTTCTGCTGGGCTTTCTACTTCATGCTTCACTGAAAGCTTGTACTTCTGTGCTTCCTAGAATGTTTGCTCCTCCTCACTCCCAGGAAATGCAAATGTTATTCTATTTAGACTTTTCATTGTTATGCAGTGTGGTAAAATCCACCCCAGGTAACTCAAATGGGCATCAGAGCAGTCATTTTATCTGGAGCATTACATACTGTCATCCTGACCTCAAAGGAATAATCTGCCAGTTTACTAATGCCTCATTTTAATTGTTATATTCTACTGTCCTGACGTGATTCTCAGACAGGGCCTTTTATCATAAAATCTCCCTTTCCAAGGTCACAAGGACTCCTTTTGGCATACAGCAAAGTGCTGGAAAATGCAGGAATAAAGAGCTGAGATGAAGAGTGAGGCATAATGTAGTGGATGGTCCTGATTAATGAGAGAAGACACTCCCCAGAGCAGCAGTGAGGGACCAGCTCTTCAGGCACGCAGAGGAGGACTATGATGTTAGGGCTGGAGCTGTGTTTGGGTTGGGAAGGGCAAGAGTGGTAAATGAACAGACACCTTCTTCATCTAATGTCTGTGTTACACACCAGCACACAGACTCCTGGCTTTGCTCTCACTGTCACCTAAACCCAAGTCCAAACACAACTCCAGCCCCGCTTGGGATCACATCATTTCCTCACTAGAGCCCTGCATCATGCATGAGCATGTCCACAGCATCTTGTCATAGAAGCACAGAATCATTTAGGTTGGGAAAGACCTTTAAGATCACCAAGTCCAACCATTAAACTAACTCTAGCAAGTCCACTGCTAAACCATGTCCCTAAGCACCACATCTGTATGACTTTTAAACATGTCCAAGGACGGTGATTCAGCCACTTCCCTGGGCAGCCTGCTCCAGGCCTTCACAATCCTTTCAGTGAAGAAACAATTTCCTAATGTCCAACCTAAACCTCCACTGGCTCAACTTGAGGCCACTTCCTCTTGTCCTATCACTTGTTACTTGTGAGAAGAGACCTACACTCATCCCTCTACAGTTCAGCTAGTTGTAGAGAGCAAGAAGATCTTCCCTTAGCCTCCATTTCTCCAGAGCAAATTGCCCCAGGTCCCCCAGCTGACCCTCACAAGACTTGTGCTCTAGGCCCTTCACCAGCTTCATTGCCCTTCTCTGGAACCACTCCAACATCCTGGTGTCTTTCTTGTGTTGAGATGCCCACATTGAACCCAGTATGCAACATGTGGCCTCACCAGTGACGAGTACAGGGGGACAATCCCCTCCTGAGTCTTATAACCCCATCTGTGATCCTCTTACTTCTGTACTGGTCCTTCTGCCTCTTCTGAAACATCTTGTATTCAGAAAGCTTTGTTAAAGAAACACACTGCAGGTGACTCCCCAGCCAAGTCCGCTCCCATGGGATCCCTCAGCACAGGGGACTGAACCTGACAAGCCAGGAACACACTGAATGCTGCAACACCAGTGAACACAGTCTTCCCAAAATAACAATGGCACACAGAGGGTTCTTGCTCAGAGAGTGATAGACCCCCCAACAACCTGCTCATCACACCAGCACACTGAAAATGACCAAGATGACATGACAGCATCAACCATGGGCAGACTGCTGTGAACAGTCCACCTGGCAGTTCCCCAGGCTGGGCAGGTTCAAGCTGTATGCAAGAGAGTAAGAACCACAAGAGAAGACTTGAGAGAGTCTTCTTCTGAAGATGAACCATCCAGCAACTTGCTGATGAGATGTGATTCCCTATCTGGAAAGACTTCTGAGTAAGACTTGACAGGATGAATTCTGGAGAAAGGTTTCTGGGCAACTGCTCTGGTCATATGAGAGTCTTATTGGCTGTTTAATGTCATGCAAACAGAAATTAGAGCAAGAAAGAAATATTATAGGAGTGTAGATGTTATTAGACACCTTGTTTGACACAACTGACTCCACAGCTATAAAATGTAAACAACAGGCAGACAATGATGCAATGATGGCAGAATTGGAGATAAATTCTGGATGGACTGTAATCCAATTTGTATATTATCTTCATCCTTTGTGTAGTTATGACAGAATGCTTGCAAACCACTGAAATTTATGATAAATGCTTTGCAAGAAAAACTCAGGGATGTCAACAATTTGCAGGCCATGAACTACAACCTTGGTAGCAGTGGAAGAACTGAGAATCTGGAGAGAGAGAGAAAATTTAAAATCCCTATAAGAAAACTGAAATAATTGGCAATCTGGTGGTTGAGGAAAAACAAGCCAGTCAGATAGGAAGAAGGGAAAATGAAAAAGCTATGTCCATAATAATAATTAAAAATTCTGAGCCTCTGTACAGAACAGTGCAGAAGTAGAAGCATAAGTGTGAAGAGAGTCAGCAGAAATTAAGAAAATATTCAGAGGAGAAATTATATCAGCAAGGAAAACACTTGCCCAGAACTAGGCTTCTATGTTCAGAAAAACAAAACAAAACAAAACAAAGGACAAATTAATTGCATATAGATTCATACATAAGTGCAATGCTTCTACATATAGAATGGCAAGTGAACAAACCTTTATGACAGTTTTAGAAGATCATAAGAAAGGAACTTTAGCAATGTGGACAGCAAGACTTTGAGTGAAGCATTACAGTCAAGTAAAAAGAAGAAAGGATAAGGATAAAGCTGCACTACAAATTTTATCTATAGGATTATATCAGAAAGAAATAGATTCCATAAATATTGGTTAAAAGTTGCTTAATAAACCTATTTCCCCTACTTGTAACACTTTTAAAGACATATTGGAAGATGTCTGCAACAGGATGGCAGAAGGACACCTCTGCTCTTCAGAAGTCTCAATGTCCATGTGGTGTTAGGATAATATGGAAGAGCAGAAACCAGCACATTTCAAGAAATAAAACTGTGTGAACACTGTAGAGTATCATTACATTGATCAACCAGGACACGAGGTAGGAATAATTATTGAGTCAAGTCCTATAGCTGTTGTAAACAGTTGTACTGCAATATCCACTGCACAAGAGAAAATATTAAATAAATTTTTACTGTTCTTTTGCTTCCATTGGAAGTAAAGGCTAATGAAGCCTACTCCTATGAAAGCTAGAGATCTTCTCAATTGAACTTAAATATATTAATTGTCCCTTCTGATAATTACCTTTTTATCAATAACATTAATAAGCTTGAGGACCTTCACTGTCCTCTGTGATATACTTATAAAGACAACCATTTCTTTCAAATCTTTCCACTGTCTTGGTTTTAAAAACCTAAACAAACTCAGATATTTACTGAAATTTTCATCATGACATGGTCTTCTAGAAAACCATCCAGTGATTCTTATAGATAAGGTATTGTTATATCCCACAATCTAAAGTTGAGCTGGAGATGGACAAATTCTTTGCAAGCACTATAAGGAAAAGCATTTGTAGAAATAAGGTGTAAAGAATTACATGGGTTGTGAAGCCCTCTGAAAGAGTCAGCATGGGGACGAGGAAGATCCAGTGGAGAGTCTACTCAGGTTTTGGAAAGGAATTCAAATTTTTCTCCAAAAGGCTCCTATAGAAATTTGGCTGTTAGAGGTTTGGAGGCAAGGGCATGATACACAGAAACAGAAGAAACAAAGGGTAGGAAAAAAGCCTATATTCTGTTTTCTCAATGGACAGAGGCTACTGGTAGATCTGCACTGATCATAGACCTTAGTGATCTCCAAAAGGGAATGAAGAGCAGGCTGACATATTTTTAGTGGTACTAAGCTATTCAGGATAGCCAAAATAAAGGCTGATTGCAAAGAGCTGCACAGGGACTCACAGCACTAAGTGACCAGGCAATGAGATGGCACAAGAAATCACATGGTGTAAAGGTCAGGCAATGGGGAAGCAAAGCAATCTGAACTTTACACGAAGAGTTGAGCTCTGGGTATTTTCATCCCCAATGGAAATTTTGGAATGACACTAGGTAGCTCCCCAAGAACTTCATCTCACAAAAATGCCATGTTGTTAATGATCAGAACACTGCACCAACCACTTTGGTACACGTGTCAGCTGTCCCCTGAGCAAAATTCCCCATTGCAATAAGGACATCCATCTTTTTAAGGACACTTCACTCTTCTACAGCTCTTGTCATCCAGGAATCTCAGAGCGTTTCACAAAGGAAGACAAGTATCATTAAGTTTGCTTTATAGCTGGGGAAACTAAGACCTAGAGCTGCAATCTGGCTTGTTCAAAAGTAAATAGCTGATGAAGGCAGAGGCAGAAGTGGACTCCAGGTCTTCCTACCAGCTCATATACCCACTTATGCCAGCAGTTAATTGATTGTGGTGAATTATTTTCAATGAGGCCCAAGGAGAGGAGGTTAGAAAACTGTTTAGTTCTCAAGCACAAGAGGAAAAAAAAATCTATTAAAGCTGAATGTAAGGTTTGAAAAAAAAAAAAACTAAACATGTGATCTGCCAGGTTGAAAAAACTGAAAACTGAAAACAGTTTTAGCTCTGAGAAATATTGCAGAGCAGTTCATAGCTGGGGTCAGTTCATTACAGTAGTTACTGAGAAAAAAAGCAGCTCAGTTCACTGCCTCCAGAGCCTATTTTCTGGGGTCCATCCTCTGACCTTGCTGTGTTTTCATGGTTCACCACTTCTTTGACAGGGCTTACATTTAAAATTGCACATAAGAAATGCATTTCTCTTAATAAAATCCAGTTCCCTGCCATGTACTTCTAACCCCTTACCCCTTCTTTAACTTTAGAGAGGGATGTATGATTAAAACTTGGTTATGCCACTCTGAGGAAAAACACCAGAATTTAAAAAAAAACACTAATCTGAAGAGTAAATACCTACCAGAGTGCAGAGTGTATTTTTCTAGTGTTATCACAAACTGAATTTCAAGACATCCAGTGTACTTCATGGTTAGATCTCTCCTGGGATATGCTTAAGCCAAAATCCATTCAGGAATGAAACAAAGAAGGATAATTACCTACATTTTCTCCCTTATTTTTTTTTTTTTTGTCAATAAAAATAACAGGTTTCTCACTCAATATTCAGGATCAGCATTTGTGCTCGGTTCCCTTTGCCTCTGAAATAGCTTCCTTGTTTTCAGCCCAAGTCAATGTTGAAGCTAAGACAAGTAGCACAGACAAAGGCAAAGACAAGCAATTAAACAAGCCTCTCTACTGCACTGTTCAAGGGTTTTGTACCCTGAGACAGAACAGAGAATATCATGGTTGAAAGATGGACTCGAGGGCTGCTACCATCATCAAAGGGCTTTCTTTCTGGCCAATCTGCATTCCCCCGTGAGGCTCAGAACTCCTGCATGGCCCTTCTCTTGGCGTGGTGCTGTCTTGTGCTGCAGCAGTCCAGTGCACAGAGGCAAGTAAATGAGAAATCAAACCCAGTGGAAATAATTCTTGATGGACAAAACCCTCCTATCATTTAAAGAGACTCAGCATCTTTAGAAGGTTTTATCCCTCTGGAACTGAGAATATTTACCAGTAAGAGCACTCTAACCACACTGCCACTGGTATAATGATGCCTCTTGAACACATAATGATGCCACCATTGTCCAAGAGGTAACCAAAACTCAGCTGAGCTCTACACTGGGCACTCAGCTCCTCCATAGCTAAACTGGGTGAGAACAATATAACTGCCACAGGCTGAGTGCTTGCATGTGGACAGGAACCATAATTTGATGGTGTTTTTAGACTTTTCAGCTTTTAGTGTGAGCCCTGTTTTGGAAGTAGCATTGATTTCTTCTAGTAACATTTGTGACTCTTTATCTTCCCAGCAGTACACAGATAGTTGTCTCACAGAATTGTCCTGGATCTTCCATCATAAAACATGAACTTCAGCTGAACATTTCACCTCTTCATTAGTTCAGATCCAACCCATTAGCTGTGGCTGAAAGAGGCCACAGAGCTGTACTGGCTTTGAATTCCTTGCATCTTCTCTTTCTGGTGACCACTGCTGACTGGAGGGAAGAGGCAAGCAGAGCTTTGCCCCCATCTGTGTTAAGGCAGAGGCACACTGACATACTGGGGGGTGATTTTCGACTGTGTTGCCCTGAGTGCATGGCAGACATCAAACTTCAGCACCCTTAATCCAGCATTTGTCACAGCTGGGGTCAGAAACTCCAATAGTGATAAGTGATGCTTGAGTCATTCTATAAAATTTGATTTTATTCATGCAAGGATCCAAAAAAATGAGCCTGTCAAATTGCTTTAACACACTATGGAGTTGTGTAGTTTCATTATAAACACAAGACTCAACTGTGAGTTTTAAAAAAAATCAGGGAGTGGTACATTTTAGCAATCAGGAGTGTACTGTAAAAGGAATTTTCAGATTTACCTTTTAGATGGTATTTCCAGAGGTCTCGTGTGCTCACCCAGCAGCATTTGCTGGGGAAAAGGGGGAAAAGGGGGAAAAGGGGGAGGGAATGGTGGGGCTGCCCTTATGCTACTGCTGGAAATGATATCAGCTGCTTTCCACCCCACAGTGCAATTACTGCTGTTATCTCATTAGTGTTTTAATTAGAGCTCAAGTGCAGGCTAGTGTAGAAAGGTTCAATACACAATAGCACTTTGGGGCAGAATGGTTTCTGGCTCACTTTAGAGGAGTCTCAAGGCTGCTCTAAAATTAGAGGTAGATATAATGTCCTGTGTATAACGAGGCAGCCTCCAACTGTACCTCCATTTTCTGTGCTTCTTTGGAAATAAAAAGTGCTGGTTTGGGGAGAACAAAGCTATTTTCATAGCTCTAAGCAACCTATGGTACCTGCCAGTGATGCATCCAACGATTTTACAGACCTTGTTGACTAAAAGAAGTTATGGTACATTCACAGGCTCATAGACTTCTAGCCAATGATGTGAAAACTCAACACTCTGAGTGTTGCAGACCTGATACCTTGTATTGCCTAAACAGGATCTGTTTGTGAGTTAGCCTCTGGATCACTGAGTCAATTTACTGTGAGGCTGTTTGTGATTTTGGGATGGCTCCCTTGGTGACACACAATTACATTGTGTTTATCACACCAATTTTATTTCTCTCCTTAGAACACAGAGAAAATAATTTTTACATAAAACCAGACTCCTACTGCATCTTTTCTCTTTTCAGCTATCTGTTTGCTGCATCTTAACAATTAACACAGAAATTAACACTCCTGATTTCAGGTTAGGGAACGTTCAGATTAGTAGCTGGCTTCCTAGGCAACAGAGAAGCTTCTTGTTGTTCATGCTGAATCACACAAAAGTCTCAGCACTGACAAGGTGAGAGCTCAAGGCTTCTCAGCCTTGGAAAAATTGGCAGTGACTGCCTGTTCTGGAGCATTTGCACCTTCTCCATGGGTGCTGGTGTGACACAAGGGACAGCTACACCAAATCTTGGTTCCCTAAGAGAGGGGACCCCACTGAGCCCTGTGAATTCTCTCTTAGGACATCTGCCTTCTTCCTAGGTGGCTTTTGTCTCAAAGGAGCAGAGGAGCAGAATTGGGTTTTCCAGCATTTTCCTTTCTAATAGCATTGATCTTTTCCATCCACACCCAGTATTTTCTGGGAAAGCATCAGTGCACTTCAGCTGAAGATTCAAAATGGTTTATGAATGAGCTTCCTTCTTCCTCTGCCTACTGCTGGTTGGCACAAGAGACAGAATGTTGGGGAAACAGATAAACATCTGTAGGCAGCACTGAAAGGGAAACTCAACAACAGCAAAGCTAACAAACAAATACACAGCAATAATGGGGATGGAGAAGATGGAGATGAATGTACAAGGAGATGTGGTTCCTTACCTTGATTACTACATTTTTTCTAATTAAGGTGCATGATTGAGTTGCCCTTGTTCTCAAGAGCCTCAGGTGGCTGAGCAGATATTGTAACGTACCTCCTGTTTCTGCACATTTTTCCTTCTCAGATCTCAAAACATTGTACAAAGGAAAGCAAACACCATTACAGAGGGAGGAGGACAGAATGGCTTGAGGTCAAGGAAACAGCCAAAACCAGACCACAGCAATTCTGCATTTCAGCATTAGCTACTGTGCAGCTTCAGAGAACAGCTGAAGATGTTTGACCTTGTTTGTGTCTTATTTTACATAAAAGTGCAGGTGGAACATCACAAATGCCTATCCAATCCTCCCTCAGTGGGGGTGGCAGTGTCCCTCCACCCACACGCATGCTTACCAGAAGAACAAGAATCACTGGTCCTTGATATATGTAGTCGATATATTTCCCTGGCTCTTTTCCAAACCAGCATCTGTAAGAAACAAAACAAAGAAGAAAATAATTTCTAAAGCAGAATGTACTTCTTTTAGATTGTAATATCAAGGACACCATGGAGAGATGTTCCCTTATTCCCTGAGTTGTTTAATTACACACATCATCAGCAAGTGTTGAGCTTGCTGCTGCCAAGCCACCTTTAGTTTGGACACAGATTTGAGCCTCATTTTTCCCTCCCATTAGACCATTCATGTTCCCACTATAATTCTGGCTATTCCTCAAGTTAAGTGAAACCACAGGTACACTGAGGAACCTCAAGCCAGCAGAGAGCTTGGATGTGTCATGTGTGACTGAGTGCTGGCTTGACTTGCACTTCCACTAATTGCAAGTGTTTTTCTCCCTGCTGTTATACAACAGACTAAGCCTGTGATTTCACAGCATCTCATAGTGATGCTCACTTCATTCTCTTAACTGAAAATAATAAATGAATTATGTTTATCTCAGTAAGTGAATCAGAAACAGGGCTCAGGTCTGGACTCAATCATTTACAGCATGACATTTTCCTTGGTGTAGTTTTGGCCCAGGCCAAGCAAGAGCCAACTCCAAAACCATTCCTGGGGAAAAAAATCTGGAGCTAGCACAAGCCAGAGGACATTCCCAATAGTCTACAAACTGCAGCCACCCTGATGTGGATGCCAGGGTTTAATAATATGGCTATGAACTACTCCATGCCATTTGGACTCCATCCCCAGGAATGATTCCAGACCAAGCTAATCTAATATTACAGATACAGCCACATGGTCTGGATCTTGGTTCCACCAAGCAGAGACAGCTTTGCTATCATAATGCCATAAGGTTTAGGTCATTGGAGCTCCAGATCCCTTAGGAAGTAGATTTTGGAGTTCAAGAGTCTGAGAGTTTTCTTCCCTTCTGTGGGTACCACATGACAAATCCACACAGCAAAAATGATGCCTTCCCTGTGTTTGCCTTGTGACAACAGATAAGCTTTGTGGAGACACGAAAACAAGGTAATCCCTGAGCCAAGGAGACCATGGAGGCAGGTGCAGATCTGCACGTTCACAAGCATGCACAAAATAACACTTGTGTTATAGTCTGTAAGACACAACCTCAAGAGCTGAAGGCAAACAAACTGAGACAAGGCCAGCTGTGGTTCAGCTGGAATCCTTGGGGATCACACAATGCCCCCAAAGCCTTTCTCTCCAAAGTCCATTCCCTGGTGAACCAGAAGAAGCTGTTTGCCCATTGCAAATGCTCTCCCTGAGCTGACTGAAACGTTGAGATGAGCAGGAACACAACTCGGTATCACACAAACATTTGCCTTGCCTTGATTCAATTTCTACATCTTTTAAGCTCCAAAGGAATGAGAGCTTTGAATATTTCATAAATACAAAACATGTCTGTTATTCCCTGGTGAGCTGACTGCAAATTAGTGTGAATTGATTTAGTGTAAATTTTGCAACTAATCTTCCAAAACCTGGTGATGAGAGCAAGACTTGGAATCAGGTACTTCCTCCAGCTAATTTATCATCCAAGAAGAATCCCCAGGGCCACCTTAAATGAACAAAACTGATTTTGTTTTGTTTTGTTTTTTGATTATTTTTGTTGTTGTTATGGAGATGGAAGGATATGAAGAAAACTGAATTACAATGTATGCCAAGGCAGGAAGCAGAACTCTCCAGAACTTGCAAGACCTACGTTTGAGAGAGGTTCTTGAAGGGCATTTTGGGAGAACTATTATATGTTGCTTGAAACTCAGAGAAATGAGCTATTAGAAGATGAGTTTCTGGGAAGCTGGTGGTTCTAGCAGAGGAATCTAGCAGAGGGGCTAATAAGAAGCAGACTGAGGCATGTGGCAGAACTCAGTGAGCTAGAAAAAGTCAGCAGAGAATTTGGATCAGAGCTAGTGGAGCACAAATGAGGTTCCAGGGCAAAGGCTGCTTGTTGCTTTTTGGAATTTAAATATTGCTGAAGGGTAAGACCACACTGACGAGCAAAATGCTGACACTTATTATCTGAAGTGCAGAATTAGACCACGGTTGCATTAAATAAAGTATCATGTACACACACACACACTTTCACACAATTTGAGGAAACAAGATACTCCACACGCCTTTTGGAGCTAGTGGAGAAAAAACCCCAGCTTTTCTAGGATCTGTTACATTATAATCTAAATATTTCTCATATATTCATTAAATCAAGTCAGTAAGTATCTGAGAGGACAGATATTTGCCAGTGACATGACATAGGTTTGCATTTGTTTAGCTACATTTCATATTTACAGTGCAACTCTTCAAACTGGGACCTTAGCTGAGATATTGCAAACTTTTCTTCCTGTCATCTTGACTCCTACTTTAAATCCAACATAAGCCATTACTTCTGCAATAAGATCAGCACTTCACATTCCTAAATCCAAGAGAAACCTAAACCACAGAAAATTACTTGGTGCATCAGAATTTTAATTCCATCTGTGAGAAGTAAAAGCCATTCTCTTTTCTTTTTTATTCTTTTTTTTAACCTCTGAAAGAATAAACAAACACTCCTTGAATATTGAAGAGGACAATTTAGGAAGACAGTTCTGATTAGACTCAGATACGTAAACACACTTCTACTGAATAGCACTAATTAATATTCTTCATGGTTCTCTGATAGTTCTTTACATAACAAAAAACACCACTGGTTTTATCATTATTGTTAATTAGAGCTTACTAATGTTCTTCCCTTTACCAGCTGTCCATCAATGAAATTACTACAATAATTCTTAATCATTTGCATGTTTTATTGAGACTTAACAGTAATTTTTTCCAGAGATTTTGCTAAAGAACTGCTAAACCCCAGACAGCATATTTGCCACAGTACCAATTATATTTGACTTACTATGCAGAACATGGTCTCTAGTAAGTACAAAACTGAAAAAAATTAAGAAGTTGGGTGACGTATTTTCTTAACATTCTTCCTGTGTGCTATTTTGAGGATTTAAACTATTATGAGCTACATAACCTGAACCCCAGTTCAACCTCCAAAGGAGCTAGAGATGAAATGCAGATGAAGAAGAGGAGTTTCACATTTTGTTCTGAATTTTGGGCTGTCCACTGGGATATCCAGCCTCAGAAGCTGCAGGAGAGGACACGTTTTCTGTGTGTGTCCAGTTTGCTAGGTCTGACCTCATGGGGGAATAGCACATGACTTCCACAGTGTTTAAGGTCAATGGAGCACCACAGCTAGGCTGCCTGGGGAGAGCTGCCTGTTTGCACAGAAGAGCTGAGGTAGGTTGGCAGGGACTTTTGGAGATGGTCTAGTCCACCCCCCTGCTCAAAGCAGAGTCAGCTGAAGCAGGATGCTGAGTTGTGCTCAGTTGGCTTTGGAGTGTCTCCAAGGATAAAGACTCCACAACCTCCCTGGGCAACCCCCTCCAGTGTTCTACCACCCTCAAAAGTATTTTCCTGATGTTCAGATGCAATTTTATGTGCTTCAGCTTGTGCCACTCACTGCTTCTTGCCCTGTCACCGGGCACCACTAAGAGGCTGGCTCCAACTTTTTCACACCTTCCTGTAAGATATTTACAAGCATTGATAAGACCCCCAGGAGCCTTCTTTCCAGGCTAAACAATCCCAACCCTCTCAGCCTCTCCTTGCACGAGAGATGCTCAAGTATCCTGATGGCAATTATTTCTCAAAGCTAGGGAAGAGTTTTATCTCATCTGTCTACATTTGCACACGCAGCATTCAAATTAAAGGCTTGATTTCTATATCCTGCCAACACAGAAAAGGATTTTGTAAATGCCCCAAAGTTTAGTCTAAGCTGTTCTGATGGCTGCTGGGCTGGAGAGAAGAACAGAGACTAAGTTAAAGACACACGTGCACATCTCACACGCATGTACCAGAGGCACATTCCTACACGTGCAGAATCTGCTCCATTCCTCAGTCCTGAGCAGGGATGAGCTGAAGTAACACGTTTTAGGGCTTGAGAAGATGACAGAATATTTGTGACAACTGCCAGGCCCCCAGGAAGTTATTCATCTCTTGTTTTCACTTTGGTTCATTTACTTTACCAAGTCTCCTCTGCATATGACATTATTACTAATGCAAACCAGCAGATTTCATGTAATAGCCTTTACCTCACAGCCCTTCTCAGCTCTTCATTTACAAGAGCTCTGCCTGCGTGCATGTGCTAGACCAAAGGAATGGCACTACTGAAGCATTCAGTCTCCATTTCTCAGGCACAGTGTAGTACATGAATCTTAGCCCCACTGACAATAAGCAAGCACAACACTGAGGCTCCAGGCCATTACACCTCACACCGTGGTGAGCAGAAGCCAAATTCTGCAGTTTCTCAATGCACAACACATTTGGAGCAGCTATGATGTGCAGTGGGGACATATGGGAATGTTTCACTCCAAGGCAAACACCAGCATTAAAGACAGAAAGGGGAAAACATGCCAGGACATTAGTTTAACCATCTGGGTTGACCAAGAGTAACCCAGTGCTTCCCTTACCAGAAAGCATGTGAGGGGCAAATGATGCACACGAGTTAGAGTGTATGGGTCTGTCCAAGATGTGGATTTAAAAGCACAAGCTTCATTTGATAATCCCCCCAAGGCAGAGAGCTTTTGCCTAGAGACTCAACAGGAACAGCCTGGATATTCTGCAGACCAAAAAGGATCACTGTGTCTTTCCTGACATGCTGTATTTTGTGTCCCTCTTTCTATTGTTGTGCAGGATCCAGGCCAGTTACACCTTTGCTGGTGACTGGTGGCACACGTACCTATGTCTGCAAGTCATGTCTTCAGATCCACGACACATCAAGGGGAGATTCTTTCACATTCACTCTGTGGGTATGCAGTGATGGTGAAAGGAGGCAGTGGTAAAGATGATGCAGGGGTAAAGATGATGCAGGGGTAAAGATGATGCAGTGGTTTCTCCACCTGACCACCTTGCACGCAGAGGAATTCCAGTTTTTGGTGGCATGTTTCTATCAGGGGTCCAACTTTCCATTATTTCTTTTGGGAGTGATGAGCTGTCTTCCAAAACAAGGTGTTCAGACCTTGGTGGTGAACTCACTAGCAACAGGAATATTTAATGTGTGTCACCATTATTAAAGCATGTGGTGTTTTGCGTCTCCAGGTTTCAAGACACAAGTTTTGGTTATTTTGTTTTGTGCTTTTTGAGCTGAATAGTTCCTCCAGCTCCAGTTCTAGAGTTCTAGAAAGTCCTACTTCAGCACAAGACAGCTGCCCTGCTCCCCCATCTTGTGCAAGGTAACAGCTACAAGGAACTTTGTCATAAGGCAGACCCAGAATCTTGTGATCCTTTATCCATCCACAAACACACAAGTCTGTGAACACAAAAATTAGGAAAATCTGGTGATCTGAGGTTATCTCCCAGGGCTGATTGACTTGGACACCCAAGGAACAGGTTCCAATGGAAGTTTCTCTTGCCATTTTGAGACTACAATATGATTTCTCCTGTGTGATTATTGTAGGCAGTGATGGAATCACACAAAACTCCCTCAGTGAAAAGGTGTCTGTGTGATTGCCAATACGTGTGACTCCTGGGAATTAGATCATCACCTTCAAAGTCACCATTAAAGCTAGAGAAGAGAGATTGGTCACGGGTTCAAAAGTCTGTGGGGAGCCAAGAAGAGGAACGTAGTGCATAAGAGGATTCATCCCATGCCTACTGCATGGAAACCCAAAGCTCAGCCACTCATCCTATCCATCTTCCTCACAGCCAGGAGAAAAAGTGCATTTAAGTCTAATTAACCCAACCTACTTTGCTGTATCTCAACAGCATCAATGGTCAACGGGAGGTGAATGTTTGGGGGGGAAATTCTCCAGACACCAATGCCTTTTTAATTCCCATATTTTTCAATTTTATGCATTAACTGCTTCCCATTGGAAAAGCCAAAAACAGAAATGTAAAAATTCCAGCCATAAGATGATTCTTGGCAGCCTAACAACTGAATTCTGCACATTCAGAAGGCTAAATCCTTTAGCACTCAACTGTAGTTTTTACCAAGGTCTTGCTCAAGCAAAACTTCCATTGAAGATTACCCTGACTGTAAATCATGTACAAAACTACCAAATGAGAGCTTCAGGGCTTGGACAAGGATAGCTGGGAAAGGTATTTTCAGGAGTTGACTCAAGTACTGCTCTGAAATTTGAGATAGTCTGGATTTGGATGGAGGTGATGTGACCTCTCCTCTTTCCTATCCATCAGCATTATTTCTAAATGACCAGTTCAACCTGCAGGCATTTCTTAATGTATTTAGAGTCACATAAACAGGAATGTTAACATCACTTACTGTTCATTTTCATAATACAGTTTGCCAATGGCCCAGGCAATGATGATTGGACAAGGAATACCTGCAACAGCAAAAAACCTGGGAGTTAGTCACAATCTGTGCACAGATGGATGGTACAGGTGTAGACTCAGATTTGTGTGAGGACAGTCTTCATTAATGAACTAGCAGACTAAATACAAGTGGTCTTATCATGATATACTGGAGATATCACAATTGCTAAGACCTCTGTATATATAAAAAAAGATAATATCAAAAAAATAAAGAAAGCTCTAGTACCAGTAAGAAAAGTTAAAAAAAAAATACATATATATTAACAAACAGACCTATATACCTGTAGTTCTATATAAATGATTAGGACAATTTTGGCTGGCTTGAAGGCAGTTTTGGTCCCTTTTAATTTTTCTGCAGTTGATATGGCCAAACCTTAGAGACATCACTTGGAGGTGGGTGTTTAGATTTCCCAGCAGGAAACTGGAGATGAGAAAGAATAAGTGGAGCTGGCTTTTTGACACAGAGCCCCCAGAGGAACAGGAAATTCTTTACACAGGCATCCCCCAAACACACACTGGATTGATGTCAAAATGGGAGAAGAGTCTCCCCTCTCCATTTCCCCTTTAACCTGTCAATCAGACAAAACCAAACAACCTCTCCAGCTCCACCCCTCATTGCAGTTCCTAGGGTCACATCCCTCTGAAATCATTGCTACTCCAAGGTGAACTCATGACTCGACTTAAATTCACTCTAAGGTGAATTTGTGACTTAAACCCTCTCGTAGAAGTCACGCCCACCTTGTACCTAACACTGCCTTTTAACCTCCCATTTGTTGCCTCTTCTGTGGGAAATGGAGGCTTCAAAGACGTGAAGCAGAGTGGAAAGAACCACAGCACAGTAAGGAAGGGACTGAATTGCTAAGTGGTCACCTTTAACCTTAGCAAGAAGTATGGTGCAGCTTTGACCTCCTGCACCATCACTCCTCGTGGCTCTTGTGACTGTGCTGTCTTCCATCTCGTTCACCATTGACTCACAGGGTCCAGTGCAATGGTTTCCCTCATGTTCTAGTTAGGCATGAACAGAAAAAAACATGACATGTCCTTTCTCCTAGGGGAAAACAACTTATTTTTCCTTGTGAAGTGAAGAATGGGGATTTGAGAATGAGGAGGGTAACAGATCATGTATGGGATGGCAAAGCAGAGCCAGAAAGCACTCAAAAAGATGAGAGCAAAAGCATATTTAGCTCACACCAGTCCTACACTAGTAATCAGAGACCCAGAGGGCTCTGAGAAAGGTGGGAAGGGAAAATACTAGATACCAAACCAGTCAGGGGGTCTGTGAGAGCTCTGAGCAGCTGATTTTCCAGTTTTGTGACAGAACTGAGAAATATTGAAAAGAAAATTGAATCAATTCCCCACATAAACATTTTATTTCTACTGCAACTCCTCTCTCCTCCCATTTGATATTGGATTGCACAACGTATTTTGTTTTAAAGGCTGTTTCTGCTTTCAGAACTTGAATTCAATTACTTCTGCTCAATTCTGAGAGGAAGAGAAATTTCTGAACAAAATGTCATTCTGCTTTCAAAAAGGAAAATATTTGTGACATTTTTCCACCTCTCGTCTTTCAACACAGAAGAGCTGCCAGATTCACTCCTTCTGTTGGACCTCAGATTTTGCATTCAGGTGAACAAGCTGCCTGCACGGGAACCGACTTCTTGACAAACTTCTCCCAGCCAAGTTCAAATCGTGGGTATATTGGCTGAAAAGGACCTTTGAAGGTATCCAGTCCAATCTCCTGCTCAGAGCAGAACTATCAGCACCAGCTCACCTCAGTCTTGCTGCATTTGGAATACCTCCAGGGTCAGATATTCCACAGCTTCTAAGACATCTGTTCCAGTGTTGCACTATCTTTTGGTAAATTTTCTCCTAATGTCCAACTGGAACTTCCCAGTCTGCAATTTGTGGTCATTGTCCCTTCTTAGAACATCTGCAATTACCAAGAAGGATTTGGCTCCAACATTTTTGCAAATATCCTTCAAATCATCCCTGGTACCAAACAGATTCTTCCTTATCTTCCTCTTTGCCATATTAAACAAGCTCAGATCCTTCAGCCTCACTTCACAGGTCATGTGCTCGAGATCCCTGATCATATTGACAGCCTTCTACTGGATAATCTCCAATTCTTCCACATCTCTTGTGACCTAAGAGACCCAAAACTGACCTTAGCATTCCAAAATTAGCCTTACCAAAGCTGAGTAGAAAGTATTAGTAACTTCTCTCAGGCTCCTGGCCACGCTCCTAGTGCAGCTCAGTGTGTCTTTTACCTTGTGCATGGTGAGAAGGCAGTGATGGCTCACACTCAGCCTGCATCCACTGCAAGCCCTCCCTCCTTTTCAGCAGGGCTGCTACTCTGACAGTTGGTTCCCAGACTGCACTCATGGACCAGCTGATGTTGAAGCAGACAGGGAAAAGGAGCAGCCTTTGCCCTGGCCCAGGCTGACACAGTAGAAGGGATGCAACAGGGCACTCAATGAGCTATTTTATGTCTTTGAGTAGCCACATAGTACAAAGATGACTCGTGACCGTTAAAGGATGTTTCCTAGGAAGAAATCCCTCAGCAGTTTTAAAGACAGCTGTGCAGTTGGACTGGCAGATAATTAGGCTTCTCTTTTAGTCAGCTCCTCACTCGGAAGCACCTTTTGAGACTGAGTGGTCTACACGGCATGGGCAGTGTCTATTCCACTTCATGGCAGGTTGAGCAGCAGTGTCTAAGGGGTTCACTGCTTTGCCAATCACACTACATAACACCATTTGGAAGACACCAGCCACTTACACCATCCTATGAAGAGAAAGACCCATTTCCTCAGCTTGTCTGTGGAATAAGTCATCACGATAGCGGTGTGTAAGTAGCAGCCTTCCACAAACATCCAGAAGAAGTTGGTCACCACAAAATAATTGTAGACAGTGGTAATACATCGACACCAGGGCTGGAAAGGAAACAGAAAAGAATATTTTAAAATGACAGTGAGAACATTTAAAAGATTGCTATTCCCTTAAAAATCTGTGGCAGAATTAACTCATAGGACGCAGATTTACACCGGTGACTTGGAATCACAAAATCCTGGGTGCTGTTGGGAAGTCCTAGCTATGCCTGTGACCTTCTGCTGAGGCTCAGCTCTGACCACAACATGCAGGACCCCCTGTACCTGAGCAGGTCTGCTCAGGTTGTTGAAGTTAACGTGCCATAAGGCATGTCCACACCAGCACTCTGCAAGCAGTTTAAGAAGCAGCTGTGTGGAAAGAAGAGAGGAGGGAGGTCATTTGACTACAGATGGTCTTTCAGAAGTGCCATAGCCTATGGTTGTATCCAAAGACAACAAAAGAGTCTAAGCTTAGCTTAGCCAGCCTAACCCACCTGCTGAGCAACCCAAAGAAAATGTAAGATAGAAGTTAATGTCACAGTCTTGCTTAATTTCCACTGAAGGGAAGGAGCATTACTGACATTTAGAAACAAGACATTTTACTTTAAAGATGTGCTTTTATCAGCTACTTCATCCCCTTTATTCCTGGCACTAATGTTTCAGTCTGCAAGTTGAATCCCTCACAAGTCACCTCTGAATTTTGCCATAACCTCAACAGGAATTCTTGGCCAGGCTCAGTGTATCAGTGAAGGCACCTTCTCCTAAAGGCAGTGAGTGAGAGCAGAGCTGTGGCATACACAGCTAGCTGTGGAGAGGCAGAGGGTAACATCCCATCACTAAATCACAAGTAACTGCTGATGGTAATTCTCACAGAGCTGCACACTGAAGTCTGGAAATATTTCCTCCTGACCAAGCAGGAGTTCAGTGTATTCCCTGAAGAATGGCACTAATTATCTACATTAGCTGGTATCACTGATGCCATTGTGGTCTCACCATTCTCCAGCCTTTTAATTAACTCTACTGAAATATCTGAAACTTTTGACCCTCAGTTAATTTTGTTTCAGTTTTCATATGCATGAGGTATTGACAATCTCTAGGCAGTCAACATGATCCAACCCAGCAAAATTCTGTGGATTAAGAATTTATTGGACAAGAAACACAGTTACCAAATGTAATCACATGTTGTTCACCCTCCTGTTTATTGAGCTGAAATAATCAGAAGAAATCTTTTGGATGTGTTAAAGTTTTCATTCTTGCATTATTTCATTAAGGCTTGAAATTTAGTTTGGCTTCATCTTGGAAATCGAATTAAAGCCCAAAACAACTCAGAAGAAGATGAAACGTTTTATGTTCAAAGTTTTCTTCAAACTACATCGATTTTTTATTCTCCTTTCGACCTGAGCAGAAGAAAATAAAGTCACAAAACAAAAAAAACACCACCTATTTTTGGCTAACAAAACAAATATTTTGGCTCCATTCCCGACTGACCCCCAAACTAGTCAGACTAGGATTCCAAAGGGTCTAAGTCTCACATTCAATTTTTTTGAAGGTATGAGCATGAATTCAGCTTTTCTCTGTGGCCTCAATCTCATGCAAATTCTCTGATACAATGTCTAGACTCTTGTTCCTCTCTCTCTCTCTCTCAGCTGCAACATTTACACAGTTTTTGTCCTCTCCACAGCTGCCCATTTTCACAAGAATTGTAAAAAAATAATTACATCTGAGCCTATTGTTCCTGTGTCAGAACTGAGCAGAATTGGCCAGTGGCTTGGGAGGATCCTGGGACTGACAGAGACAAATGCACATAATGGTGGTGAGATCTCCCTCTGCATTGTTTCCAGAGGAAATCAGAATAAAATGA
>NW_008586084.1:50639-51971 GCF_000691845.1 Merops nubicus | reverse complement strand
CTGGAATTGTGGATTTGTTATTAACGAATAATAAACCCAATTAGCAGAACTCATTAATTTATACCTCCTCAGTTATTTGACCGAGGATTCTTGATCCCCACACGTATCCACCATTAGGCGCCAGATACTTCCAGCAATTCCCCTTCTTCATTTATTAACACGGGCACTACAACTTCATGCAAAATATTTCCATGTTGAGTCCTTGCTGCTTCTAACTGCAGTATTTGATCTCCACTGATCAGCACAGAAGAGATCACATCATTAGCGAGCATAAATGACCTTGATCCTGTTGATTTTGGTGGTGTTATTTGGACTCTGACTTACACCACAGTGAGAACACAACAAAGTTATCACCAACCTTGCATAAAGAATCTTCCCTAGAAGACTGCAGTGTTCTGCAGAGAAAAGATGAGTTCATGAAAACTAAGGCATGTGAGGATTTGTCCTTATATTTGCAGGTTTTTTTCTCCTTGGCACTTTGTGGTCACATATTAAAAAGTATTTGAGCACCTGACTCAAACTGATTTTTCCTAAATAGCTGTAAAAATCTCTATGAAGATTTACTGGAATGTCACGAGAACAAATCACACAGCACAAAACTGTTAACAGTAAAGCTCATGTACCACCTTTTTCTGCAGCCTGAAAATACCAGAAATACAAAGCAAAGAGTGAATTAATAGAAGCTACATCTCCTCAAAGGAGCATCTGATTGAATAATAATAGTTATGCACAAACAACATTGTTATCTAGGACTTTTCCAATTGTTTGCCCAAAGTATGAGATTAAAGCTCAGGTGTCATATCTTACATCTGCAAAGTTAACCAGGGATGATGAGTGCCCAGCTGGCACTGAACTGAGTGGGTATCCAGGCTCCTGGAGTGGCTTTGCAGATTCTACAGGAGAGGGAGAATGGCCTCAAGTTGTACCAAGGGAGGTTTAGGTTGGACATGAGGAAGAATTTCTTCACAGAAAGGGTTGTCAAGCCCTGGAACAGGCTGCTCAAGGAAGTGGTGGAGTCCCTGTCCATGGAGGGATTTAAAAGACACATAGATGTGGTGCTGAGGGACATGGTTTAGTGGTGACCTGGCACTGCTGGGTTAATGGTTGAACTTGATGGCCTTGAAGTTGTCTTTTCCAACTTAAATGATTCTATGACTGAAGCCACATTGACTTTTACCAGCGATGGATCCAGCTCATAATCCATAGGCACCTTAGTAGACCTTCTTTTCTGAAGACAGAGAGTATGATGGGGTGGGGGTGGGGCTGTATGTGCATGTGTGCTTGTGGCATGTGTGGTGATAGATATCAGAGGACAGCCCTAAAAGGGGAATA
>NW_008586084.1:32753-50607 GCF_000691845.1 Merops nubicus | reverse complement strand
GAACAGTAAAAAACCCTGCTGAGGGCCTATCAAAAAGGACTACTTGCCAAGGAATTATTCTCCAAGAAAGTTAAGAAAAATGTTTTTTCTTTTGGAGTGGATGCTTCTAATCCACTCTGAAATTCTCTTATTGTTGGGGGTGCTGGGTGACAAAAGAGGGTGAGGCATTACAGTCCTTACAGAAGGACTGATTCAACATCCTCACTTAGACAAGGATCTGCAGCAGGGACTTACTTAAGTGAACAAGAAACAACATGGAGAGAGAGAGATGGGAACACAGAGACATGCTGCATTTCTCAAGAGTGCTCAGCATCATGCAGAGATGACACCCCACTTCTTGCCCCCTTCAGCATTCCCCTATTTTTATTGTGTGGACCTCTCTGGTCCCTTGAACTGCCTCTGACTCCCAATTATGCATCAAAAAACTGACTTAGACACCTATGCCAGCAGAAAACTCCTTGATTTTTTGTTCACTGGGTTATTTCTCTGCCTGTTCAGTGAGCTCAGTCTCCAAGGGTTCAGTCCTCCCCAGAGGATCAAAAAAAGGAACAGAGCTAGTGGAAAAGAAGCAGCAGGAGCTGGAGTGAAGCATTTGGGTCCCTGGGGCAATGAGCTGTCCCTTCCAGGGATGGAGACTTGCTGCTGGATACAGCCCATATCACTGAACTTCATCCTCAAGGACAGCATGGTGAAGAAGGGATTAGTAGAAAAATGGAATTTTGTAAAAAAAGAAAAACACTACAAAGAAATCAACAGGTGAAAACTGAACTGTTTCAGGCCTTATTTCTTATTTTCTTGGGAGTCTCACTGACTCTAGGCAGCAAGGTGCCTACTGTCATCAGACAAAGTACTGGACTCAGAGCCTCAACAGCCAAACCAACTATTTCTGTACCCTGTTAATGGAGATGTTGCCCTCTGGAACGAACACTTTCCCTATGCAGGTGCACAGCCCTGCAAGATACTCTGACAAAAATGTTCAGGAACCACCAAATTTATTGTCCTGCACAATACTGTGTGTCACACTATTGTAATTTGGAAAATGAGGTCAATGAAGACAAGAGAAAAGCTTTTGGGTGGGGTTTTTACTTTAAAAAAAAACCCAACAAACTTTGATATTCATTAATGAAAAAAAACAAAAACAAAACCAAAAACCTTTGATATTCATTAATGAGGAAATAAATGAAGATTTAGCAAATCTAAGCTCATAACATGGAATTCCCCCTAAGCATGTCAATAGATGTCCTTTGTAACATTTTTATCATCTGAGCAAATTCAGCCTCCCTGCCTGTCCCCAAACCACGTGGCAGAGACCTGCTACATCCAAGCACTTACTTCGTTGCTTTCATGGATGTTGTGATCTATCATTTGAAGCAGAAACCACATCACATTCCTCAGGATGAATGTGGTGATCAGGTTCCAGTGGATAATATTCCGCAGGCATCTGATACTCCTAAACAGGAGAGAATACATAAATGTACATATTAATGACTATGTGAAGTAAACAAGCTAATTCTCTTCACTTGCAGAATTCCTCATTATTGACTCCTCTCTGTTACCTCTCTTACAGAACAGGAGGTTTGTCTGTCCAGCAATAACAGCCTCTGAGGCTCTCTGTAGCTTTTATCTTTACTAGCAAGCACATCTAGGTCTGGGCCCATCCTCTGGCTCTCAGGGTAGCACAGCTAGTGCCAAAGGCAAAACTTGGATTCTGTAGTGTATTCACCACACAAAAAAATGACATAACTATAAAACAGCAACAGGAGGCTGGCCAAAACTGTCCTTCCTTTCCTTCCTATCTACCTTGAGAGCATAATGTTTGCAAAGTCACATACAACAACTTGTCTTGATAATATGAGGAGCTCCCTTTGGCAAGAATCCATTCAAGTAAATGAAACAGGACCTGCTGGAAAGACTAAAATACTCAAATGGTCACTTCATCCTTGATTATCATTTTTGCTCCACTCCATCCCTAGAACAATTAGAACTGAAAAGCCCATGAACAACCAGGTTGAACAACACAGAAGGAGATTTAGTGACAAAGACCTGCACTGGAGCAGCAAAACTGGAATGTTCACACTCAGATAGTCTTTTGAACAGGCTGGCCTGTGTGAAGTTCAGTTTTCAGACCCATTAATGCAACAGGGGAGCATGGACTGTTTTGTTTTCAGTCCTGGGCTCAGCTGGCTGTACCAAGCTCTCTTAAACAAGGCAGAACTGCACAGCCTCCTTCACCAGAAAATACCTGTGTCTGTGTTCAGTCCTTCACCAGCTCCCATTTAGATGCAATGTAAATTATGAACACAATGTAAAATATGAGCTATGATAAACTGGGACACCATGCCATAAAACAAAAGAGAGGACATCTTAAATAGTGCTTGCTGCTGACAGTGGCTCCAGAAGGCAGCCAGTGTGTGATCCTGCTGCCAGTAACCAAAGTATCACTGAAGCTAGACAGAAAGTTTTCAGATTTTAGATATTAGTTACTCAGGTTTTAGTTTTTTTTGGATCATTACATACTCAGTCATCTAAGACAAGGTCATTTGTCTTCTCATTCTTTGTGAAGTGGTGAAGGAAGGCAAGTGTCTAGTTGTAGTTCTGCAGTTTGAGTTTGCAATTAAATGATCTCAGCTACACACAAACCACTCCAGTTACTGCAATCACTTCCACACGGGTTCAGAGAGCCAGTGCACCTCCCAGGATGATCAGGTTAGGGTTCTGCACTTGCCACATCAGTGTCCCTGCTTGCAGGGGAAGCTGTCAAATGACATGGGAGAACCAAAGGAAGGGGTGTTCCAAAACCTGCTCAGCTGGGGCTGCAGCTCATCCCAGTGACAACAAAAAGAAAAAGCACAATCCAGTAACCAACTTTGCTGTTGCCTCAGGTCTTTTCCATGACAAACAAGCCAGACTTCTTAATAACAAACACTATTTTGTTACCATAAAACATTTATTGAACTTTTCCTAAGACTCAATTAGTCTTAGGGCCAGAAGCAATTCTGTTATGTCCTTTAGCCTCAGAAATCTCTCCAAAATTTCACAGCAATCCAGCAAAACAACAAGTAGAAGACCTCCCACTTACAAGATACTGCAACTTACAGGAAGATGCTCAGAGGTATAACCCTACTAAGTCAATGTTAAAACAGCTTCTGAGTTTAAAAACTCAGGCTCCAAGTATGAAACTGGTACTTGGTTTTGAGAGCCTCAGTGACTCATGACTGTAGTCAATTTGGAAAACAAATCTCCAGCTGCTCAGATCCATTCACTTTTATTTAGGCTATAAAACCCCCAAGTGTTGCTCTCACTATAACCTGTGCTACCAGGGAACATGCCAGAGACATCTCTCACTTTGAAAATCTGACTTTTAAGAAGAGGCAAAGGTTCACAGTTAGGCTTCCAGTGAAACCAGGCAACCAACACCGACTGCCTTTCATGGTGAACCCCAGGAACCCATCTGGCTATGGACAGACTTTGAGACATGCTACTAAGGTCTATTCTCTGTTGATCATTCTGCATATAAATATCCTGAGGCTGCTCTTCATAGAGATGTTTTATTAATTCTCTTCGGGTTAAGGATTAGCAGATGAAGGAAGGAGTTTGAAACACTGCTTCTAGGGGGAGAGGGAACCAAGGGACAAGAAACTGAGGAAAACCAGGTCAAACTGTAAAGTTACTGGCATGAAATTAATTGCTTTTGAGAGCTCTAGCAACAAAACAGATCTAGTGCACTTGCCACCTGACTGTGTTTCATGACAAAGAGAAAACAAAGGAGTGGGAGAAAAAAATCCTTGTGCATGTCTCCATTTAGATATCATTTAATCATCCCATATCCTGGAGTATTGTTAAATCTGGCTGGAAGAAACCTTATTTCCACAGCAGGACATTGGACTGGCTGCAGAGGCAAATAGGATCAATCAAATAGTTGTAGATTTTTTTATTTGGTTCATAAAAAGAGCTTCTCCCCCAGCAGGATCCTAGTTATCAAAACCACATTCTTTGCTCTACCTTGGAATATAAACTCAGCATCTACTGGCTGCATGATCTTTACTCTCCTTACTGCTTCTTGGTTCATACCACCTTGTCTTTGCCCATCAGTCTCCATCTAGCCATTGATTTCTGGTTAGATTGCAAGATGCTTGGGACAGAGACAAACTACTAGTGATGTTTGTTCATGACCCAGAGCAAGAGGGTCTGGTCTGTGCTGGAACCCCCCGCTCTACAAATAATTATGATCAAAACTCTCCTTGCTTTTGTAAAAACCACATGTGCTGAGGGAACATGTGTTCCTCGTGTGAAAGTAAGTAAAGTATAAAAGTGGCCAGCAGCTGGAATTTACCAAAATGAACCCTAAAGCCTTGTCAAGTACTACTTTGGACATGAAACAGGGACAGTTGGCTCCCGTGTCTCACTGCCTTTATCAAAAGCCACACTTTGGGTATCAGCAGCCTTGTACCACGGCATCATACCCTTTCTGAGACACTCTGTGTGTGCCACAGATGGCAAGTAGATGCTTTCACCTAAAAAGCTTCAAGACTTTGTGGCTAACAGAGCAATGGAGAAGAGGCTATAGAGCAAGCATTTTGCTTTTCTGGCTGCAGGAATTTTCACGTTCCCCACCAAATTTCTGCCTTGGCAAAGCAGCACAAACAGGTGAGGGGCAGGACTGGCTTTGGTGACATCTGGGCAACAGCTCTGCAGCCAGGGTTTTAGCAGAAACACCAGCACAGCCAGGCTGAGGAACACAGGGCTGAAAGTGCCACAGAAATCCAGGCAGTGATGTGACCTCAGGCACAGAATGGTTTTAACCTTTCTCCCTTCTTTATTTCTTTCCATTTTATCTCTTTCCTTTTCTTTGAGTAGAAGTCCCAGCTGGAGACTCGAAGTTTGTTTTTGTTTGCAGAGAGCCCAGAGCACATTATTTTGGTTTGTTTCTGTCTCCTAACTACTACTAGCATAGAAATCACAGTGGCAGTAATGCAATTCACAGCCACGGGCAGGGAAAGCTTGAGAAATAACTGTTCTGCTGGGCTCAGGAGCTTACCCTGTGCCTAAAGTTGATCTTTGTGGCCAGACTGGAGTCTGAGGTGGACAGCAAATGAAGGACAGGTCCCAAATTTGGCAACAAAGCTAGTGAGTAATAGGAGACCCACAGCACTGCTATTGTCTGGTGATGGAAGGATAAAGCCAAGCTTGTCATACTCACTCATCTCAAAGCCTGAGGAAGAAACTCATAATCCTCATAGGGGTAATTTGTCCTCCACAGGTCTTTTGGTACATGGAAGTTGTTCATGAAAATGAGTTGTCTCTTTTTGAAAACTTGGTAAACAGTCAAAACAGTCTTTGATGACAATGAGCTCCCCAGGAACTTTCTCCATGATTAATTACTGCCTTCACTTGGTGGAGTGAAAAAGGAAGGAAGTCTGTGCTCCAGAAACAGCAGCAAAAGCCCTCACAGGCAGCACTGGGAAGGGATCCACCCCACGCTGTAAGTGGCAGGAGATGGAGTCTGAAACACACTGAGCTGTAACTCATGTCAGTGAACTGAGCTTCCCCAGGGTCACAGTGGCTGCCAGGAATGCATTCCCTCACCACCCAGAAGCTTTGAGATTTGGGGTTGTTCTTACCTCAGAAGTTAGATATCACAATTTGGAGAGTGTGGCAGTGACTGCATCAGGAAAATGAGAGCAGAGAGAGCAGGGAGCTCCTTCTCAAGAGGGCAGAGTCACATGAGAGAGGGGGAAATGGGAGTGAGGGGACTGGGTGCTCAACTGCTGCCTCAGACACAAGTACAGCATTGCTGGGAAGAAATTAAGACTTCCAGAGCCATTTAAAGTCCTGTAGCCTAAAAGATCAGATGATAGAAGGCTGCTTCTTCATCCTTATGTCAGATAATATTGCTTATCCCATTTCCACTTGTTTCATAACCCTCAATGTGGACTGAATGGTGCAAGTGTAGCCCAGCTTCCAAGGCAGCACAAGAGACCACCCCAGAGAGCCTGAAGGGAGGCACATCACAACACACCATGGCCTGAGGCTACTGGCTTCCATTAAAGAGCCTTTTGCTGTATTTGCTTCCTGTCCTGATCATTTCCAGACAAAACGTGTTGGTCAAGGCCTTGGCTGGACTCTTCTACTAACTCTTCCCTGGTGCAAGGGTCCA
This sequence comes from Merops nubicus, assembly GCF_000691845.1. NCBI lineage: Eukaryota > Metazoa > Chordata > Aves > Coraciiformes > Meropidae > Merops > Merops nubicus. The sequence continues at coordinate 44,450 of NW_008586084.1, read as the reverse complement.
GGGACAGAAGGCTTAAGAAAAGAGTTTGTAGCAATTCAGAAAGAACAGATTGAAAGATGGAGTCCACAACATAAAGGCATAAGAACTTCCATATTCAGTCAGACCAATGAGCCATGTAGGCTGTGACTTGGTCCTCAGTGGTGATCAGTAAAAGATAGTCTGGGAAGCAGTATGGGGAACAGGGAGGGTGGGCTGTTAGTTGTTCCTGGCAGTCAGAGGTTTTAAGATGTCCCTGATTCAGAGACCACATTTAATCACAGAACTCCTTCTGTGGTTTATGTTCCCTGGGGTCAGGCCACAGCTTATTCTGCTAACACGATGGAATGAAGACCTTCTAAGCAGCTATTCAGGTTAGAATACGTTTGTCTGTGTTGGTTCCTCTGCTCTGCTTGCCTGTCCCCTCCCAAGGGCTGGATGAGGAGGTGCTTCCTCACAGCCACATCCCCTCCTGTCCTTTGGGAGGTGCAGGGAGGAGGGATAGACAGAGCCTGGAACTGGACAGCAGGAAACTGCTGGTCCCGTGGGCTGTGGGAGCAAGTTGGAGGAGTGGCTGGTGGTGTATCTCCAACACTTGCTCCTGAAGCAGCACAGCTCATGCAGCCATTTCACTTCAGGCTGTGCCTGACAGCAGATTCTGGGCCTGAAATATCCCCCTGAAATACAGCAAGTACTGTACAGGCACATGCAAGCAGTGTATGCTACACTGAATGGAGGAGTGGCAGAAGGAAAAGGATTTCCTTCAAAAGGAGAGAAAAGGTTTATTGGCTCCTCATGACTTCTTCAGAACCAGTGCTTTGCCTGCTGTGGAGTGATCTCCAGGCGACTGCTTCTGACCAGACAAGAGCTTCTGCTCCGAGGCTTTGGATGGAAGAGTGTAGCAAGCAACAGCACGTTTTCACAGGAGCCTGAGCTATGAAATGTGTTGGTTTATATTTACAGGAATTCTGGGACAATGGTACAGGAAAATACGAGTGTTCCACGCAGAGTCCCAAAGTATGTGTCTGTCTGTGGTGTCCAAAACCAGGTGAGATGATCTGGGAGCACAAACCACTCACTGCACACACAGAGAGCCCCATAAAGGCATGAACTCCAGCTCTGCAGCAGGTTAGACATGAAGGATCAATTAAGGTGAAAGCAAACATACTTCTCTTTGGCCTTCCTAATTAGTAAACCAAAAGCCAGGTGTATGGTGGGAAATTACACATAATGACCTCTCCATTTAATTTGAGACCAGACCATGTTTCAAGCCCAAATGTCATTCCCTGACTCAATATCATACCCTGTGTCCTGAGCTGCTCGGTGTGCAGGGTGTCATAAACAGGATTCCATGGTAGAAACAAGAGCAGCAAATGAAAAAAACCCAAAATTCTCCAGCAGGTGACTGCAGCCTACGTCAGAAGTGGTCAGAAAGAGTTTCTGACTGTTGACAGAGAAAGCACAGCCTGCTAATTATTTCTGCCAAATGACCTTAATTGTATGGTCAGATACAGAAAGCAGAGAAAGAGAAAATCCATTCCTTCGACTTCGGAAGTGCAGAGATTTGAAAAGACAGAAAACCTGATCAACTCTTGTCTGGAGAGGTGGCCTCACTGATTCGGAAGTAGAGATCTGTAAAAGAGTTTCTAAAATAGCACTGGTAAAATTCAAAGCAGCCTTTCTGTTGATCCCTGTTTTTTTTTCTTTCTCTCTTTATCCATTCAGTGGTATTTTTCCTCGGGGACGTGCAAAGCTACTATTTTCTGATTCAAAGCATGACACAAACAATTAACATCAGCAATCATAATAATGCACCAGCATGGCCGAAAGCTAGCTGAATTAGTTGAATCATCTGCATGGAAATAATTGCAAATGAGAACTTTATTAAGGAAGCTTGGAAACCTTCTATTAATTCATGTAGTATTCCATTAATAACGATGTTCAATTAAGACAGATGTCCCAAAGTCTGTCTGAAAACATTTGGCAGGAGAAATCTGAGAGCACTTTGCTGGAGTCCTTCCCGTTCCATGACTGTTGAACAAGCAGGAAGGAAAATCATGGACAAAATGTAAAAAAAAAAATAAAAAATCAGTAGAAAAAAGCTCATGAACAAGCCATAAATGGCATGGAGTGGGAAGAATACCTAACAGGGAGTTATTTCCCAGGCTCTGTGCCTGTCCTGGCCTCTCTACTTTCATTGACATGGAGGACTCCCCTGAGGTCCTCATGGTTTCCCCTGTGTGCTCATGTTCATTCAGTGCATATATTCTGGTCCTTCTAATGCTTACAGATGAGAAAAGCAGCTGGAGAGGTTGGCAGGGAAAAAGAGCTTCTTGGTGGTAGTTGCTTGGGGAAATGTAAATATTCCCCCAGGAAATGCATGGGGCAGTTGCAAGAGAGGAATGGAAGCCTGAAGTGGATAACAGCTGCAGTATGAGGACAGGGGTGGAATGCTCAGGTGAAGAGGAGAAGTAGAAGCTTCCATTAATGTTTAGAATGTGCACAGATCCTAAAAATAAACCCATTGTGGAACCATCTGTGCTCCACTAAGCCTTTTCCAAAGCTTCTTTCTGCTGCCTTCAAGCCAATTTTTAATTACAGGACATGGGGCATTCTGCCTGCTGTAGACACAAAGGCTTAAAGCACTGATGTGCCTAGGGTTGGAAGGATGCAGGCAGCATAACACAGAACAGAAGGACAGGAAGGACCAGCCTGACTCTGTTCACTCTCAGTATTTGTGGCCAGCACTGTCTGGCTGCACAGCATGGCAAACAGGGGTCAGAACCAGCCCTCTGCAAACTACCCCTGAGCACGCTCACCATGAAGAGGGAGGGTTACTACAGAGCAATCCATCACCCTGTGCTTTGCTCCCAGTCACTGGACAAAGAGAAACGTGGCCCCTGAGATCTACATGGTTAAACGTGAGCTAATTGAAACCCAGTCACTGGCTACTCCAGTCTTACAAAACTCTTGACTGCAATCAGCAGAGAAAATTCCTCTGGTATTTTCACAGGAATGACCAAGTCAGACAGAGCTGACCTTGCTTAGTACAGCATGTGCTTGTGGTTTAGCTGGTTAAAAAAAAAAAGATTTAGGAATCTGCTCTAATTTGCTTTGCTAAATAGAGGTCAGGTGTCAGTTAGCTTTGAACCAAAGAGGAAATGGGGCTGTAAAGGATCTTTTTAGCCAAATCTACCTTGAAATTCAGGTTTCAGTACTCCATAACAAGCTAGCTTTAGAGTAGTAGGGGCACAGCACATGGCTACAGCCCTCTGAGGTTTACCTACAATGTTGCCCTGTTGATAGAGGTTGTATTTATCAGTCCAGAGTGTGCAGGGGTGAATCAGTTCTATGAAGAGTGACCACTGCAGCTGGATTAGATTTGGGATTTCAGAAGCCAGATACTGAGAGCTGATAGTAGTGGACCTGGCTTTACAGCTACTGTTTGGGAAATCTAAGCGTGCCCAGCATGTCCTCGTTCATAATGAGACAAAAATACATCTGTAAGAAAATTAATTTAAATGACCAGCTAGGCAATTCAGTTTTGTTTTTTTTCTTTTAATACAATTAGCAATGCTTATTAAATTATCTACCTTTGCAGACACTGTGTGGATAAACCACAGAGGAAATTTTGAGGCACTGATGCTGCTGTTCACACTCTTCTTGGCCTCACTTCCACCAAAACATAGCATGAAGTATTTAATTATTTGTGAGCATTTGGCCAGGAATTCAGGAAAGACCAGAGAGGATCATTCATAATCCAAATACTCACTCCTGTGCTTGGCCTCAATTCATTAGCCTCATGGTGCTCGCTGTGCCTGCTGAAATGTTTCCAGTGGTTCAACCTGGGCACCTCCCCAGGGAAGCTGCTGTTCCCATAGCATGCAGAGGATGTCCACACGCTAGCAGGAGTGCACGTGCCCCATTTAGGGGGGATACAAATCAGGGATTTTCCACCACTCTCCTGTTTTCCTTGACAGAGTAATTAACTTGAAGCAGCAGTATTCATCTTTTAGATTAGACAGAAAAGAATGTTGTTGGGTGGTGAACAACTACAGAGGAATTAGTGAGGGAAGTAGATGTGCAATTCCTTGGCTGAAAACTGAAATTTATTGATAATTTAGTACTTGAACACCTGCAGGTGCATTTGTAGTGGGTAACTCTCAACATCTAGGCTTGAAAACATCGTCTGTGATTCTCCTTCCCAGAGATGACTCAGCACTCATTCTTTTTTGAAATAAATTGCACTCCTGAGCATGATTCATATCTAAACCCTAAAGACTAAACTTTGCTTTCTTCTTTGCTCTGAAACCTTGGAAAAATTGCAAGGCTTGCTCCACAGCTCCCTAAACCATTCCATCATCATCAAAGGGACAACAGAGCACAGACGAGTTTTAGGTAGTCGCTCAGCATGGATCTAATATTGCACAGAGCAGTTCTAGTACCAGAATTTAAACAAGATTTTGTCCATCTCCAAAAACAGCACCCAATGACAAAAATCTTGGCAGTGACAGAAATACACCACTGCCAACATATCTCAAGCACCAGATAGGAAGTGGCCTCCTGCTCCTCCAAACCTCTGGTTAACGAGTCACTGAGTAAAAAAATTCCCAAAACTCTAGTTTAACTCCAAGTTAAATTTTCCTCTGTTACACTGCTCCTGGACCCCCCTGCTCCTGGGCTGGAAATCATCCTCTAATAGCCTCTCACAAGTCTGTCTGCAAAGCACCTATACCTGTTTCTTCTTGCTCTGACATTGTCCTTGATAACAAGCAGCTCTTCAGTTTCTGATGTTTATCCAACAGTGATGTATTTATACATTATTCCTTCCCAGCTTTCCTACTGCTAGGCTACAGCAGCACGTATTTCAGATGCAGCACATGAAACTTTCTCATTCAACAACAGAGCTCTCTGGGCACACTTTTAATTACTAGTATTATTTCAGGAGTTCCTGAGGATTTTTCTCTCCTCTATGGTTTTTGCCTTAAGCAGACTCTATACAGAGAGTCTAAAGAACAAGTCACAGAATGGTAAAGGTTGGAAGGGATTGCTGGAGAACATCTAGTGCAACCCCCTGCCAAAGCAGGTTCACCTAGAGCAAGTTGCCTAGGATCATGTCCAGGTGGGTTTTGAAAGTCTCCAGAGGAGACTCCACAGCCTCTCTGGGCAACCTGCTCCAGGGCTCCTTCACCCTCCCAGGAAAGAAGAATTCTCCTTATGTTTAGGTGGAACCTCCTGTGTCCCACTTGGTGTCTGTTGCCCCTTGTCCTGTCACTGGGCACCACTGAAAAGAACCTGGCCCCTTCCTCTTGACAGCCACCCTTTAGATCTTGATCAGCACTGATCAGATCCCCTCTCAGTCTTCTCTTCTCCAGGCACAACAGCTCCAGGTCTTTCCTCATCAGAGGGATGTTCAGTTCCCCTATCATCTTTGTAGCCTCCACTGGAGCCTCTTCAGTAGCTCCCTGTCTCTCCTGAATTAGGGACTCCAGAACTGGCCATAGTCACTCCAGATGTGGCCCCACTAGGGCAGAGCAGAGTGTGAGGAGAACCTCCCTTGCTCTGCTGATCACACTCTTGTAATGCACCCCAGGAAGGTCAAACAGATATGGGAGTGGGCTGAGTAAAGGCAGGGGGAAGCAAAGACACTGACCTAAGGCTAATCAACAGGAACTGCTTTACAGAGCTCCCTCATTTTCATTCCTGCCTTGCTTTGAGAACTTTACTATGGACTAATAGAGTGGAGAGAGTGCTGCCTCCAGACCTACAGCCAGTGCACCCACCAAACACATGCTCTGCCATTACCAGTATTTATGATGAAACTTGAAATATGTCATATGCCTAAATCCTTATTTAAGGTTCTGCTGTTTGAAGTAGCAGGTGGAATAGGTGAGCATGGGAGGGCTGTGCCTTAGATCTGGACTCTACTCTGCTCTAATCACAGGAGATACCACAGGACTTTGAAGTGCAAAACAGCACTGGGGGTGTGGACCACCCACCCACTTGATAAATCCTCAGTATCTAGGCTCTGACTGGCATCAGATCACTTGGGTCTGAGAAACCTGCTCTGTATGGATGCTCCTTCTGACAGGTTTCTACATATCATTCAATCAAACTCTTCCATTCATCCTAACGGAGGACTGCAGCACCAGCCTCACCAGACTGAGGATCAACAGTTCAAAGGAGCTTGGAAAAGGGCAGGATAAAGAAAGTAGAGCTTCCTCTCCTAAATTCTGGGAGATGGCTATGGGAAAAAGAAAAAAAAGGGGAAAAAAAGGAAAAAAAGTGACTGTTTTTTCAAGAAAAAAATGTTTCAGTCTTTTGGGAGAAAAAAATATGTAAGATTTAAGAAATCTGGCTGTAATTATAAGGAAAAAAAGGCCTATGAGAAAAAATTAAAAAGATGTTTCAAAGGGAAAATAGAACAGATAAATGTTGGGACAATAGGAAAACAAAGCTTCAATTTGCTTTCATTACCACCATGCTAGTGACAAAAGATGCTATGCCAATGATTGTGGGTTTGATTTGTTTTTAGAGTTGCCTTTCTCCATTAACCTCTTCAGAAGGTTATGCCATTTATAATCTTCAGCCTGTCTTCCTTTCAACACCATCCTTCTTTATTGGATTCAAAACTCAGCAGGGACTTAGATGTTTCCCAGAAAGAAACCTGTCTTCCCAGACTCGTTTTTTGGTCACTAGTGCACGAATGAAACAACTTCTGATTGAATACAGCCATGTCCCTGCTGGCTACTGCCAGCACATCATTCCAGAAGAAGGCAGGAGTTTTCCAAAGGACTTTTGTTCCATCTCAGAGGCCAGTTTGACAGCACACTAACAAAGAAAAAGCCAAGACAAAGGTATTTGGGTCTCTGCATTACCATGGAATCACTAACGTTGGATAAGAGCTCTAAGATCAAGTCCAACCACTACCCAACACTACCATGACCACTACACCATGTCCCCAGGTGCCACATCTACACGTTTATTTGAACCCCTCCAGGGATGGTGACTCCACCACCTCCCCGGGCAGCATGGTCCAGTGCCTCACCACTCTTTCAGTAAAGACATTTTAATATCCAATCTAAACCTCCTCTGGTGCAACTTGAGTCCATTTCCCCTCATCCTATCGATAGTAACCTGGGAGAAGAGACCAACCCACACCTCACTATATACTCAGCAATAGTAGAGGAAAAAATAAGATTGAAAAGAAGTGTTTTAGTCCTTTTGCTTATTTTTTTTTTGCCTTCCAGCTTAATTGATATCTCTGAATATCAGGATTCCTTCTAGAGAAAAATTTCTGCTTTACTAGTGTGAAGATGAGATTACATGGGACAATGAGAGCTGTGTCAGTGGGATCTGCCTGTGAGCACCTGAGGGACAGATCAAACCTTTACTATTAACGACAGCACACGGACAATGAGACTCACAGTAGTGCAGATACATTTACCAGTGCCCTGTGAAGTGCCTAGAGCAAATCTCTCCAGATCCTTCCTTGGAGCTCCACACAGCTCTACAGAACACTTTGTTTATGCACAAATTCTTTCTCAGCACAGTTCTTTTTATTTGTGTGCTTGTTTTGTATTGTGAAGACAGCGTGGCTTTCACACTTGTAAGACCACCTACATTTAGACCTTGAGGAACTATCCTTGACTTTGATCATCAGGAGCTAGCTCAGTGACTCATTGCCATTCAGTCAGCATGCCAAACAAAAAATATCAAGGCCTCTCTCCTAAGCTGGTCTTCACTTTTTATTATTCAGGTGCTAAAGGAAATGTTTACTGGTTTGTTTTTCATTGCACAGCCAAGAAAGGAGGATTGGTTTCTATGTAAACAGAACTGGAGGAAACAAGGCTGGAACAGGTCTTCAGAGCAAAAGGGAGACCCTGGCTGAGTTCTCCCTTCCCAGTTGTGTTGGAGTCTCCTGGCAACACAAACACAGATGGCAGATGATTTCATTACTTGCTGCTACATCTGAGAATTCTGACCCCCAAAATCTCTTTTGGTGCATGGTTCCTTAGAGTTCAGGACAGCAGAACACTTCTGCTGGAGTGGAGGGGGGGTTGTGAATGGAGGACAGAGGGTTGCATGAGGAGCTGAGGAAGGAAGAGAGGGATCACAAGATGACAATTGAAAAACAGGGACAAGCTTCAGTTCTTTCAGCTTCCCACTTCAGGACAACTGAGGACTAAGCTTCCCATCAAGGCAGCAGCCATTAGGCTGGGGCAGCAACAGTAATATTGAAGCTCATCTCCAAAAGCACAACACTCATCTCACCAGTTCATCACCAAAGCATTACTCCTTGCCATGCCAACCAGGTATTTAATCTGCTCTTAAAACCTCCAGTGTGAGAGACCCCACTGCCTTTCTAGCAGTGATGCTCCAATACAGCAGGGGTGCTCCAGCCTCCCTTCAGACAGGACTGCCTTTGAGATTCCATCTGCACTGACAGAGCAAAGGAAAATCAAGAAGGAGATGGGTAAGAAGCATAAAAATACAGAGCAGTTGTAGAACTTGAGCCTTCCTGGAGGTCTCCTCCATCTTCATCCTCAGCAGGCACTCATGGAGTGAGTTAGAAGGATGAGTGGTGCAGAATTAAGGAACTGATAAATTTCTGCTTTGGGCCAAGATGTGGGTCTACCAGATCTAGCCTTCAGGTTCTTCTGCTGGCCAGGTATTATCCAAATTCTCTAATTTCACACAATTATTAGATCCTTTTTCCACCCAAACTGAAAAAACCTCCAAATAATACGACTCAATTATCAAACTGATTTGTTCTTGGGACACTTTGAAGAGTTAAGTGTGATGAAGATGTGCATAACTCATGGATCTGTGTAAGGGAAATCTGCAATGCAACAGGAATCTGGATTGCCTTCCCTGGAGCATCTTCAGAACTTTTGAAACAGGTCTAACTCTACAGACATTGAGGTAGCTCATGCTGGTTTACATTGGCTGGACACTAGATATTTTTTTCCATGATACAGGGGGAATTTGAAAAGATGGACTATCTTAATTCACAGCATGTACAGGGAAGTACTTAACTGCTGTGGTCATTTTTAATGCTGAAGCTGGCTGCAAAATTTAAATCTTAAGGTTTAAATACCAGAAGAGCAATTTAAGAGATCAGCTAGGCCACTTGTGTTACAGGCTGGATATATTTATACCATATTATTTCATTGTTTTTGCATTATTCACTGAAGCATTTATAAAAGATTCAGCATCAAAGCAGGGAACATAGTTACAATGAATAATTTGCATTCTTTATTCAGTGTAAATCAATTCAGGTCTCCAAGCACTATGGGAATTAGCATTATACGCACAGCAAAAAGGTTGAAGTGGAAGTTTAAACTGATGCACCACAAATATTCTCATTGAATGTTTGAAGCTTTTTATTCTTCCCATTAGCATACATTATTCTGGTTAGAGATGTGAGGGTGAAAGAAGATCCCTGTTGTTAAAAAGGAAGATCCTCTTGTTAGGGATGCTCAAGAGGAAGACTTAGCATAAGACTTTATAGAGATGCTCCACTTTAGGAAAGCATAAATTTTTTCACTTAGGTCACAACCATCATGTTGTAATCCTGCAGAGGGGGGTGTGGGGGGAGATCCTCCACCTATTTCTCCTCTCCTACTAGCATAAGAGTTTTCTCAAGGATGATCACTGCACAGCACTTAGTGCAGCTGGTTCTAAGTTCAGGTTGAACACTCCCAGACAAGACAGCACGAACAATACAGCAAAACCAGTCAGGTAATCCAACAAATAATACAGAAATACTCAACCAGGCCACTCCTATTAAAATATATTCCTGTGACTCAAGCTGTGTACATACAATACGTATAATGACAGATGTACATCTAGTGGAGCTTCCACTCCATTGTTTCCTTCCCTTCTGTCCTTTCTTTTCTCCCTGTAGGCCTAACTCTTCTGCACAGACTTTCTTTCATTGGTACATCACTTGGCCTCACAAACTCCCTTCTATACCACTGAGCCAGAGAAGGAAAGTGTTTCTATGTAGCTTTAGTGATTTGCATTCAGCATTTCACATGGGGACAAAGCTCTTCCAAAGACATTTCTCTAGTTACTTAAGAAAACTTCTAAGCTCTTTAATGGAAGAAAAATCAAAATTAACTCAAAGCTAAATGGAAGTATTTCATTCTATGTCCTTTGGTCTAGATCTGGGCATTACCTGTCAGGAAATGCAAAATACCTTATGTTATCACATACTGCCTTACTAAAAAGGAAAACTTGCCCACAAAACTCACACTCAAATCCACATTTCCTTTACGAAGCGTTCTGTGCTTACTGAATTTTTTTCAGCATCAATAAGTCATGAACACTTGTCTTCCTGAATACAAATAGGCTTCAGGTTCTGCACAGAAGCCACCATAACAGCCCATCCAATGCACCCAGCAAGGAACCATGTACATGCTTGGGGGTGTAAAGGCCACGACCATCTCTCAAGACCCCACACAACCTGGACAGTGTTCTTAGAGAGCTTGAGTAACCCGGCAAGTGTCACACAACCAACCAAGGTAGAAGCATGCAAAGAGATTACTCACCTCAAGCACAAGAAAAGCATAAAGGCAACTATAAGGGCCCCTACTGATATACAGTGCCCCAGGTAGTTTATGATGAGAGCAATCTTGTAATGGAGCGCATACTTCCTCTGGAGGTAAAGAGATAACAGGATTAAATCAGCGTGACTCTCTAAGCACTGACATTAAGGAACAGTTAATCAGTTTAGGAAACAGTAATTACTTTTCTTGACTTTAAAATAATATAACAGACCCCGGGCTGATGCCTGTGTATGAGCCAAATACGCTGCCCAGGCACAGAAGTACAGGCTTGGTTTCATGTCAGTTTGGGATTTGTCCACAGTTTCTTTAAAATATCAGGAAAAAAAGTTATTCCCCCTTCTCCCTTTTTTTTTTCCCCGCAATTTCATCAGGATTTCTTATTTTCATTATTAACCTATTTTAAACCTGTTGCTTTAGGGTGGCAAAGCTACCACAGACATCTTCTCAGAATTTCAGAAGTCACTGGACGTTATTTCATTAGGAAGCTGCATGGTCATAATGAGCCAGGTTATGCTACTACTGTACTCGAGCGTTTTGCTTTGGATACAAAAATATTAATCAGTTGTCAGTAAAAGTAAATAATAAGCCCTTTCCTTTTTAGATTTTTCTCTGAGGCATGTTGCTTGCAAGCTATGAGCCTTATCTTTCAAATTGAGGGCAGAACCAATGCAGACTGGAAGAGCTGGCATCTGGTGGTGTCCTTTCAGTTTAGAGAGGGCCTGAAGAACCAGATATTCTGATGGTTTTAGTAGTGACCCAAGTATGTAGTGAAACTTAATGTACTAGTGTTATTTCCTAGAGTGCTGGGGAGTTTATTGGTATGTTCTTAATCTTGTAAACAACAACAACAAAAAAAGTACAAAAGCGTTCCCACCTAAATCAGTCAATTTAGTGATGTGACCAAAATTTGACCTTGAAGTAACTGGAACATTCTTTATTGGTGGCCTGCTGCTGGGTTCAGAGAAAAGAGAAGCATCTCCTCTCTTTGCCTGATGGATGGGAAGAAGTAGAAAAACACTATTCAGATAAACCCTGAAGCTAGTTGAAACCTGACAGAGGTTTGCTACTTAAAGTATAAATGCCCCCCGAGAAAATATATTTATTTACTTCTTAGTTTGGTATTTGTTTCTTTTCAGGTTAAGCAGAT
>NW_008586084.1:23596-32722 GCF_000691845.1 Merops nubicus | reverse complement strand
CCCTACTTTGGGATGTTGTCCTCCTCCAGAAGAATGAGACCTTTGAAACCTAACCACATAAATTTCCTCCCTTGTGATAAAAATATAACAGTAAAATCCTACAAGTGGCATCGGTTCTTCTAATTTTGGTTGAACTTCCTGTGTTTCATTTTTTCTAACAATTTCCCTTAACATTTCATTCCAGTCAAAGGAATTTGTTAGTGAATGAATGTTTGGATGAAACTACAACCAGCAGCTGTAGTTAATCTGTTGCATTGTTCTGTGAAGATAGCATCTTCCAGCACTCTGCCAGAGAGCCAGTGAGTGCTCTTGGAATCATTTTAGTGATGAAACCTGCCTGTATCTTCAGCACAAGGAGTAATGTGCTGTTTCTGGAAAGAATTCAACCATGTAAGGTATTTTTAAGTCTATTATAAAATCCTCTGAACTAAACTTCCCCTTGTGCTGGCCCATTTTCCAAATAGCCTTGAGGAGAATAAAAAACCCAAAGCAAACCTACAAGATCTGAATTCCACACTAAGATTTCTTTATCCTTAAGTCACCTAAAGGGGAAGAAAACACACTTGACCTGAGGTGTCTACCTGAAATGCAATGTTGTAGTGTTCAGCTACTGCCCTGGCAAACTGCCTTCACTTTCCTGATGGATTCATAGAATATCTCAAGTTGGAAGGCAGCCATAAGGATCATTGAGTCCAACTCCCTGCTCCTTGCAGGACTACCCAAACCTAAACCACACAAACTAAGAGCATTGGCCAGAACTGCTCATGCAGTGCTAGAAATCTGGAAAATGAGAATGTTTCTCCCAGGGTAAGGATTCTGCTCTTTGAATCCAAACCCTCAGGTCTCTCATTTGGTCCCTAAACACTCTTTCAACTTCACTCAAGTTTTAAGAACGCATGCTTCAAAACACAAGAAAATTAACTGGAAAAAGTTATAATTAAGCTCCTCTTTTATGCATTGACACTGAAGAAAAAGAGGCATAACTTCTTTTTTCAGTTGCTGACACAAAAAGAGGTTTCCTGAAGGCAAACTCAACCATCATAGAAACAAGAACTGCCTATGAAAAACTAAGCTGGCAGGGTGGCAAGATCACTTTCCAGCAGCCTACATGCAATCTGCATCTCTGGTAGAACTGGAGACACCACCTTCAGGGCTGAAAAACACGTGCCCAGAATCAGTCAAGTGTTGGCCAAAGCTCAGTTCTTGTAAATCACTTGCATAACTCTTTTCTCTCTCACCCTCTTGAAGGCTGATAGATTTTAAATGGTAACAACCTTCTACTGCAACCCAATATTCCTCTGCTTCCAGAAGATGTTTTGCTTCACTAAAAGGCAGATTTAAATCCTGTTGAGGCTTAGGAGGAGATGAGAAAGGAAATGGAGAAGGAGATTCTGTTAGGACATTCTGTTAGTCTTGCTCTCCAGACCACAGTGGGTCACATCACTGGAGTCCTCTTCCATGCTGTGTCCTATGCATGACAATCACATTACATCAGACAGTGCAGAATTATCTTCCAGCCAGATTCTACCAGGTAAACTGAGGACTCACAGCTTTGTGTCTTTGCCTGCACCAGCTTTGCAAGTCTAAGGCAACCTGGACTCCCTGGGGCCAGATTTCAGGCTAACAACAGTCATTCTGTCTAGAGGACTTTCATCTTTGCTTTAGCTAGGAAGGGACTGCTAACCTGTCCAGATCAAACCAGCTCATGCTTTGAACTAATAACCACCTAACGACAGCACTCTTAGCTCTCCATCTCACAGAAATTCCTGACAGGTGCTGCCAGTGTCCTCCTGTGAGGCTCTGCACTCCATTCCCAGTTCAGTCACTTTAGAATTCGTCCTGTTGATGATCTCATCACCAGCATAGTTTAAAGGCACCGCATCTGCTCTCCAAAGTCTTTCAAAAGCAACTGGGAAGTCTCTTTGTCATCCAAGATGCCTCTGAGTTTGCTGCTTTCCTGTTCTGAGCCAGCTGGAGGCTGGGTAGCTGGGACTGTGCTCCTAAGCAGGATACATTAACTTAAGCCCAGCACGGGGCTAACTCAGCTACACAGCTTGAAGCCACCTCAAGACATTAGCAGAAAAATTCATATCCAGCTGTCATAGGCCACATAAACAACACCAAATTTCCTAATTTATTGGTCTTTTTGGAGCCTGATGTATTTTTTTTGCTGCCTGAGACTCATTTGTCTTCTAAGAGCGTGGAATTTGTGCCAGATGCAAAGGTCCCTTTGACACAGGAACGTGCAGGCTCCATCTATCAGACATTATGCCATCAAACAGCCAGCTGGATCAAAATGATTTCTGTACCTGATTCCTGGACCTAGAGAAGGAGCTGAGTGATTGTTCAGAGGATAGGACTCAGTCTAACACTAGGACACTTACATTTGGGTATCTACCCAACATCTGAAGCAAGGGCTAGAAACAGTTACACACACAGAGGCCATCTAGCAGCCCTTGAGGGGCACTCAGAAGACTCCATGCTTCCTAGCTGATCCTGGAGATTGACCTTCAGCTGCTGCTGCTGAAGGACACAGGTATTGCAGAAGGCCTGTGCCACACCTGCGAGATGCATGGGGACACACTGGGGCATTTTAAATCCCATCACATAACCTCCTGCAGGCAGGTAGAGTCCAGCCAAGGAGGGCATCGAGGAGCTAAGCAGCCCCAGAGAAGTTTTATCAGCTACTGCCACAGGTCTTGACCCTAAGAAAAGCAATGACACACTAATGTCACCCAGTGAGTGTGTTACAGGAGCTCACGCCCCCTAAGACTGACCCACAGTCGAAAAAAACCCTAAAATTTCCCTTGCTACGTTAGTGACACTGCCATAAAGCATGTAGCACTGGACATGGGACTGATCTTGAAAAGTCCAGTCCCTGTCCCATGTGTCAGTCACTGCATCTGAAGTCAAACCAGGTAATTCTTTAGCACTCTGGCTGCGAGTGTCCAAGTTTGGAGGTAGAGTTGTTTTCTGTATTAAAAATAGACATGAAGCACGGGGCATCTCCTGCCTGATGCTCAGCATCTGCCAGGAATCAGTCAATAAGTAACAGACCCACGTGTGCTCACATCTCACCTTTAATCAAAAATCATTGAGTCCAACATCCATGGGGATTTTTCTTTTTTCTCTTTTTCTTTTTTTTTGTGTTTTTTAGCTCACAAAGCAACCCAAGCATTCATCTGTAACTCTGTGTATTATGCAGAGATTTCAAAAATATTCACAGATATTAATATTTGCAAAGCTTGTCGCAAATCTTTGAAGATCTAATAAATGAGTTTTTAAGCTCTTGCAAAGAAGGGTGGGGGAACATCTGCACTTTCTCCTGTTAAGGAACATGCTATTTAAGACTTTTTAAGCTATCACCATAGCTGCAAAGGTTTTAAAAGCAAAAACAGAGTAAAGGAAGTAATCCTGTCCTCTAGTCACAACACTTCTCCAGCCTCTTCAAACAAAACTCCTCTGTATTTGCTTGTGCAACTGTTCAAGTCATGCAGACAAACACAAAGTGCCATCAAAATGCAGCAGAGTTTCCCTGGGCTGCTACTGTCAGCTCTGGTTTGCCCATATCAGGTAAACCACACCAAAGATTTTGAGCCTTTGCCCAGCTCTGTTCCCCATTCTCCAAACCAGCACTGGCTGCTACACAGCCCCTCCTCTTGCTCATTTTGAAGAGGATGAGTTTCCATTTCAGTCAGAGGTGCTCTGCTGCCATGCTCTGCTGTCCCCCTCAACCCCAGCCACGCTTTCAAACCCCTTGCTGGTGCTGGTCCAAGCACTCTTGCAATAATGCAGTAATCATTTTGAAGAGGATGAGTTTCCATTTCAGCAGGGGGTCCTCTGCTGCCATGCTCTGCTGTCCCCCTCAACCCCAGCCACACTTTCAAACCCCTTGCTGGTGCTGGTCCAAGCACTTGCAATATGCAGTAAGATGGTTTAGGGAACAGATTTAGCTGAAAAACGACCTCGTAAAAAGTTAGGTTTTTCATTTTAAGTGGGAAAGAAACGCAGGGAGGGGCTGCACTGGAGTGGTCCCAGCCTAGCCCAGTTTAAATAGCCATGGGAGCTTCTCCCCTGTGCTAAAGCACCTTGAACATGTCTCAGACCCTCTGGATGGCAGTCATGTTCTGGTGCTTTTTTTCTTACTTTCCAGGAGCCTCCAGCAAATGGAGGTGTGTGGGAAGGGGCTCCCACAAATTCCCTAGCCAGGGGGTAAGAGCAGGCACTGCCTGGCAGCCAGTGGGCAGTTATCTGTTGTCTGATTCACTTGTCAGAGCCCACACTCAGCACCAACATGGATCTTACAGGATGGATGCTGGGCCACAGCCAAAGCAGGTCATGTCTGCTTTGGGCACAGCACTAGTCTAGATAGTCCCAGAGCACTAGAACTGGATTAGCTCTGCAAAAAGCCTTCAGCAGGTGAGACCTTGTCTTCCTCCTCTGTTTGGAACTGGCATGGCACAGCTCCAACGATGGAATAAGTGGAATGAACCCCAGAACACAAACTGGCCTGAGCTGCTGGGCTCTACAGCTTGGTTCTTAGAGGGGAAAGTCACCCCTGGCAGAGAGACAGCACAAAGCCTCTGTATGCTCATCTCCCATCACAGCACTCAAAAGAGGAGGAAGAGAAAGAGAACATGGCATGAGAGGCTGGAGGGTTTCAGCTGTGTGAGGGTGAACGTCTGTGGTGCCTCCAAGAAAAGCTGAGACACTTGACAAGAAAAGGACTTTGCATAACTGCTTGTAGCCTTTCTGAAGGAGCTTAACCCCACATGCTAATATTCTCTAAACTCCTGTGTAATGCAAGACTGGCTCAAGCCTTTAAAGACAGCTGGGACCCAACTCTGCTTTTTATGTATTTTTTTTCTGTTGCTGCCCCTTTACATATTTGCTGAAGGAAAAATGACATGGAGCTCTGGAAAGGCCAGTTATTGATGAGACCTCAGAACTGATGGGCGCAGGGTGGAATCAGCTGGTGAAAGCTTATATTTCAGTGCCAAAGAAGCTTTTGGTCTTATTGTTATTATTACTAACATTTACTGTAGCAGCTGTAGGCTCTGAACAAAGCTAGGAAGGATCTGCATAAACATATATCATCAGGGACAGAGAGCAAGAAAGCATCCTTTTTTGAAAACCATGTGAGTAGGGGATATGGAGAGAGGATAAGTGACTTGCCTGAATTTACCAGGAGGATTTGTTGCAGAGAGAAATGGAATCTGTCTCAGAAGTCCCAAATTAGTATGTTAAACTTAAGCTTAGCTGAGAAAAGCCACTGAGAAGAAGGAAGGAAAAATACAGACCTTGTCGTCCAGAATAGGCTCGCACTGAGAGTAGTTTATCTTGGAAGCCCATGTCCCATTGCCCAGGCATTCTCTGTAGGCATTTCCTGGTACAGACCAAAATAAAAGAGAGATGAACACTCTGTGCTGGACTTAAATCTGTGAAATTCCTACTCTGTTTAAAGAAAAAGTTAACAGAACAGATTATTCAAAAGGCAAATCAACTTTTCCCACCTCCGTGAGAACTGGAACAGCCTGTTGAGGAGAGGAGAAATAAAAGACATAAATCTAGAGACAACAACTATTTAAAGATACTTATTTTTTATATTTTCTTTTAGCATATGGATTCAGGAGACAGCAAAGATATGAGAAGAAAACATTCTTCTCATAAGACATAGCTTAATGTTAGTATAATACAGCTTTTTATAACCTAAAAAGCAGTTAAAATACATATTCAAAAATGGGCAGAAAGGTTTAATTCTTTAGTGCTCCATGTAGGAGAATGGTATGTGTATGGTAAACTTACTGGTTTATTAAACTTACTGCATTTTTGTCTAGTAAACTCCCATTTATCCCACTGTTAACTAGAAGAAATATTCCTGGAGATACTGATTTTCTAGAGCCTTCCTATGCAACTTTATTGGGAAAAGTTGTGCAAAGAGCCTGGAAAAGGCCAGAGGAGAATGTCTCTGAAGAGGTTTGAGAAATGCACACACTCAGGTCAGGTTGTGTTCACCCATCTGCTCTGAAAAAAACCACTTCTGAACCTTCATCGAGGTGCCAGTTTCTCCCATAACGTGGGTGAAAATCAAGAATTGATTTCTGGAAGCAGGGAGATTTCATGTCTGATTGCAACGTCACCACTCTGGGAACTGTGCATAGTAATAATGGAGGCATGAAGGGGAGTTCAACTTCTGGCAAGCACTCTTCTTCAGCCCAAGGAACTCAGAAAAAAAAAAACTATGACATTTTGCTGGACAAACTACCTTCCTCCACCCATCAAAAGCACATCCAATCCCAAGAAATATATATTTTTTTACTGTGCTTATTTTGAACTGTGTCTTAGAAATAAAAGAATTAAAATAAACCAGGAAATTCAGAAATATCCCCAAAGGACACATATAGGCAACCTCATATGAACTCTTCATGATGTTCGTGCTGCCCTTTACCCAGTTTCTTCTTGGGTCTCTGCCATGGTTGTTCAGTGCTAGCTCAGCACCCAGCCATCAAGAAAATGTCAAATAAAACACCACACTGAACATTTCTAGAAGTGCTGTTGACAACATCCATTGAAAAAGGTAGAAAGACATTTGAAAAGTTGCTTTTTTCCCCACAGAGAAGTCCACATGGAGAGCAAAAAGGAACAGTTCAATTAGTTGCTCCAGATTGCACCACATCCATACATATAACTGAATTTCATATTGCTATTGTCTATTTGCACTTTTCCAACTGTTTATTCTTGGAGTGACAAGGTCAAAATAAAATAAAATGACAGGTAACATTTGAATCAACTACATAAACTCGTGCTAAAGGTTAAGGACCTCAGTTTTCATTTCTGTTTCTAGTTCACAGACAATTTCACACACTTGCCTCTCTTTCTATTTTCTGTGCAAGTTTTTTTTGTGCAATTTTCCCCAGAAGGCTAAACAGGTGATTAGACTTCTTCCTTCACTCCTCTATTTATTACTATTCAACATCCCACGCTAAATGTGTCTCAGGGCATCTTTTACCCCCTTTCTCTGACACCAGGTCTGAATGGGATTCAAGTGGTTGGATCCAAGCTACATCTCTAAAAGCCTTTGTATTTGGACCCTCCCTTTGGCCAGTGCTGAAGCTCTCTGTGCAGAATGGCTGCTGATTTTGAGTCTCTGCAGCAAATATCTGACCCTCCAGACTCTTGAGTGTGAAGCCTTGATGCTTAATCAGATGTTGAATCCCACTTGCACAATAGTGCTCATAGGAAACCCTTGGTTTGCTCATTCTGACTTGATGGGTTTTTTTCTTACTGTATCTTTCCAGATCAGGTGTGGAGAACACAAACACAATCAGCACTATGAGACACTTAGAACATCCAACAGACTTTACATAAGTACCTGAGAGGGAAAGGTGAATTTGAATCAAGGAGTTGCATATCCATGCAAAAGCAAAATCACTCCTTTTTTCCTCTAGATGAGAAATTGAAAGAAAACAAAAACATCTTGAAGTGGAGTACAAAAGAGGGGGAGTGTCAAAACTAGGGAAAGGAGATCCCATTGACCCCAAGGCTTCTTTCAAATATTTCTCCTAGTTGAAAAAGAAAGCAAGTATTAGGAGTGCTCCCCACATCCACACTAACTTCTTCCTCTGCTCTTCTCATTGTTATTTCTGTTTTATAGCTACAGAAACAGAAGCAAAACGTGTGGATGTGACTTCCTGAAAATGACCTGGCAGGACCATGGCAGAGCTGTGAACTCTCTCAAAGCTTGTCTTCTACCTTATCAGGCCACGCCGCCTGTCTCCTGCACTACATCTTCCCACCTCATTAAAACCTTCTTTTCAGAAGGATAAATGTGTGTCTCATGCTTCTTGTCCAAAAGAATTATTAGAGAATAGATCACGGTCAGCAAAGCAAGACTGAGTGGAAGCAGTGCCATCCATTTCCACCTCCACTTTGACATGCATCCCCTCCACTGAGAATATCAGGAGCCATAAAACGTGCCTCTGAGCTCTCTTCCAGTGCAAATGCATGAATCCTATACAGGAACCACATCAAAGCAGTTCCTTGAGAAACAGTGAACTGAGTTTATGAACTGTCACACTGGACTCCTACACGGTGAATATCTGAAGAAGAGGAGGATAAAATCAACACTCTGAATTTCTCTAGTCCAGGATCTCCTCTGGTATCAGCCACTTCTCGGAAAGAAAAGCAGCACGCAGGTCTGACTTCTGGGAATGCCTCATTCCACACTCTAGTAGTCATAAGTAACTTATACCCCAAAGAAAAGGTCTCATTCCTTTCTTCCAAGTCCCTGACAGCATTAGTTCTAACAGCCACGTGGAAACAAGTTTCCGATCACAGTGAATGTCTTTTCATACATCTGTTTAAAAACGTAACACAGATCTTTTAAACAGTGCTTTAAAGGAGAAGTAGCTGGTTCAGGGAGTGAGGTCATGTTAGAGAGTAAGAGCCTCACTGCAGGCATCTGGAAGAGGCATCTCCTGTTCATGCACTGATGAGTCCCATGGCACATAGTGAGTGAGTCTAGCATTTCTTGGAGACACTGGACCAACTGCCCAGAGAGGCTCACTGCGTTCACAGACAGCCAGTCAGACCTGGCGTGTGCTGAGCTTCCTTTCTGCACTTGCACATCTCTGCACAGAAGTCCCTGGATAAAATAATGGCAACGCCAAATAACCATCTTAGGTTTTTTCCACAGCAGCAAAGAGTTGCTTCATAGCATCCCTACTGACTGGCAAGCACAGCGTGGAGAAGATGAAGAATTAACAGATGCTGGACTTGACGACAGGCTAAGTTACTGGGACAGGCAGAGTTGTAGCAGTGATCAAAACAGCAAACAGGTGCCAAAAAGATGCCAAATGCATTGGTTCTATGAAAGACAGCAATAGAAGACATGTCCCCCAGCTCCAGAGTGTGCAAAGGACAAGAAAAGGGAAACTGTGACCTTACCAGGAGACTTCCATCACCTCTTTGGTGTTTGGACATGCTGAAGAATATTCCTTCTCACCTAGGTTTCCAATGAGAACTGGGATTAATGTAGACTTAATATGGTTGGACTTGATGATCTTAAAGGCCTTTTCAACCCAAATGATGCTACAGTTAGTGTGCTTTGTGCTAGAAGCATTCCTG
>NW_008586084.1:21401-23586 GCF_000691845.1 Merops nubicus | reverse complement strand
TCCTGCCCTTTACTTTAAAGAGCAAACTGTGTACAGAAAGAGACTGGATCAAGTTCAGTTTTTCTTAATGATTGTTATGAAAAATGAGACAATGGGAGAGTCATGATGGGGAACTTCATTGTAGAGACAAAAAATGAACACTCAGGGAGAAAAGAACAGAGAAAAGTCAGAGAAAAATCACATAACTACACAAATGTCTTATTTATATATGTTTGTAAACAGATACCCCTATAGCCACACCATTGTAGAGACAAAAAATGAACACTCATGGAGAACAGAACAGAGAAAAGTCAGAGAAACAATCACATAACTACACAAACGTCTCATCTATATATGTTTGTAAACAGATATCCATATAGCCACAGTTACTACTATATAGAACTTGATCTTTTATTCATGGAGTATAATCCTTTAAAAGCAAGTGATAAATGCCAAGGTGGAGATAGAGAAAAAAAATACAGTACTGTATTTATCCAAAACCTGAGTGTAATAAGTACAACTCTGTCCATTTGGGGGGCAAGCAAGATTTTTAAGAAACCCCAGCATGCTGTTTAAATGAAGAGAAGCTGGTCAGCTTGGATTTAATCCCCAAACAGCCCAGACACCAATAATAATGGATAATGATTTTGATCTGATGTGAAGGACATGCGAGAAGCTTGCAGACTTCATTTGTTCACTTTGAAGGACTCCTCACACTCTGGATAGCTGGTGTTTGATAAGAGAGGAGACACCCAAACTCTCTTTACAGCTTTGCCCCTAACCCTCTTCAGCATCTCTGCTACTCAGTACCAGTATCACAAGACTATTTCTGGGAAAACTTGCATGGGATGCAATTTTTTCAGAAATAAGCTCAGAGACCTTTATCCCAGAAGTATGACTTTTAGCCAACTAAACTCCTGCAAAATAAATTCCTCCCCAATGTGTTCTATGATTCTATGCTACACTTTATAACCGACACTACTAGAGATTCATCTGATAAGACCTCAGTGTTGTGTCTGACCAGCAAACAGAGCAGTAACAGTCAGTATTTGTCATCCCAGCTGTGATTCCTCTGCTACTTAGAAACCACTGACTGTGATAAGTCTTAGCATTCAGTACAGCTGAGTGCTTCAGTCTGGAAGGGCTTACATGAAGATTATATTTCAAATACTGATAACCAGTAACACCAGTCAACAAGAGTACACACACACACACAGAGAATAGCTGCAAAAGATAGATTGAAACACTGGCTGAATGGGCAGACCCAGAGGGTGGTGATCAGCAGCACAAAATCTAGTTGGAGGCCAACAACTAGCAGTGGACTGTAGTTCTGCCTCTCTGCTCAGCACTGGTGAGGCCATCTCTAGAGTGTCGTGTCCAGATCCAGGCTCCTCAGTACAAGAGACACGTGGTTAAGGGACTGAAGCCACCTCGCCTATGAGGAAAGGCTGAGGGAGCTGGGACAGTTCTGCCTGGAAAAGAGAAGGCTCAGGGGGGAATCTTATTAACATATAAAAGAGAAGGCTCAGGGGGGATCTTATTAACCTATGTCAATACCTGAAAGGGAGGTGCAAAGAGGATGGAGCCAGGCTCCTTTCAGTGGTGCCCAGTGACAGGACCAGAGGCCATGGGCACAAACTGAGACACAGAAGGTTCCCTCTGAACATCAGGAAACTCTTTTCTGCTGTGAGGGTGACTGAGCACTGGCACAGGCTGCCCAGGCAGGTTGTGGAGTTTCCCCTCTTTGGAGATATTTAAAAGCTGCCTGGATATGATCCTGGGCAATTTGCTCCATGTGGCCCTGCTTCAGCAGTGGGATTGGTTCAGATGACCTCCAGCAGTCCCTTCCAACCTCAACCCTCCTGTCATTCTGTGATTAACAGGATGTTATTATCCTCCAAAACAAGTTTAAAACGCAGCTTGGGTTCAATGTTTTACATCAGTTTGAGAGGTAAAACCTTGACCTTAATTTCATTTCCAACAGCAGATGTATTTCTGACTGGAGTATGCAAAGAGGAGCATTTGATGAGTGGCATTTTTTTTTCATTTATCTTTTTTTATTGACCCTGTTGAAGAACATAAAGCCTTTTAGGTAGCAGTAACTCAATCTGTATAGATTGGCCTGGTCACAGGCTTGTATTTAGTCAGTAAAAACCCATTAAAAGCATGAAACAAACAAGAGACAGGAGTCCAGGGTAAAGGTAAG
>NW_008586084.1:8422-21370 GCF_000691845.1 Merops nubicus | reverse complement strand
GGAAGTTATCCACATCCTTCCAGTCATTAGTGGGTCAAAGCCAATGCCAGACACAGCATGCAGGCACTACTGTAATGGATCTTGTCCTTGACAATTGAACTAGGCTGGCTTTGAAAAAAGATTATAGTCATCCTGCTGTGTCTTCTGTGGATGACTTTCGGACAAGGTTTATGTTTCCAGTCATCATTAAAAGGAAAAGTTGCCTTCTCCAACTTTTATGCCTTCTGTCCCAGATCCCACACACAGAGTGCCCCTATAATCTTGACACAAGTTCATCTGCTACTAGAGTGAAGGGAATAAATAGGCAAATGAATAAATAACTAAGCCACAACCTGTTAAATTCTGAGCTGTGCACAGCTCAGGGTATCCCACTGCTTTGATAGCTTGCTGATCCCTCTCAGCTGTCAGTCAAGCTGAAGTGAAGGGTCCATCAACCAGAACACCAGAACCTCCACTGAACAAACTCCTCAGGAAGCACAGAGTTTTGGGAAGTGCAGCTAGCAGTGACTGTGGCAATCCCAGAGAATTACAGCTGCAGTAAACAACAGAGCACAGCAGGTCACGTCATCCATCTCCCCACCAACAGGATTTGTTCAGTCCAGATCAAAATGTGTAAGCTCCAAGAATTTTTAGTAATTGCTTTGTAAAACAGTTTCAGACAGGCTGTTAAATCTCCCCACTGGGCGTTTTGTTTTTCTGATATCCCAAATAACATTTTCCCTCCCTCCTTTTTAAGGCAACTATTAAACTCTTGTTGCCTCTGTATTGCCCTCTGACCAAGTGGAATAACTGGAATGATTTTGGGGCAGGTTAAGCCTGCATATTTACCACAGGCAGACTTCAACCTTGTAATTTTAGAAACTTGCAGCTTGCCTTGTTCAGCACATCTTATTAGCCCTGTCCTGCACTGGCTTCAGGGCATAACAATAACTTTGCATAATGCAGAGAGGTATTTATGCAAAGTTGCCAATGGAAAACAAACACAAATAAGTGAGATTTTTCCCTCAGTTTGCAACGTCAAAATAGATTCTGTGAAACGTGGGCCTACAAAACAGAACAAACAGTGGAGAAAACCTGTTTTCTCTCAGTACCAGCCTCAAAGCTGGATGATGTTTTCTGAGCTGAATAAATGATTTTTAACATACAGTTTTGGGGTAACAAGAATCACTTGTTAAGGCTGGTATATTGGAACAACGTTTTCCCCTCCAAAGACAAAAAATTTAGAAAAATTATAAGAACACAGGAGTAAAACAATATTCCAGTGTTGAACACTGTAGCCCGTACGTGCCAACCTGAAGTACTTTGACTGTTGGACTTCAAGAGGAGCTTGAACCCAGTTCAATGGTTTCCTTCCCTGGATTCCTTCCTGTCAGAGTGTCCTAATCACTGGGATATTCTCCTAGTTCCCCCTCCAAATAATTTTTATTCATTTAATGCTCAAAACAAAACACTTTGCTTGGTATCAAGCAAAAATTTTTCTCCTGTGTGCTTAACTGCCATGATCCCCAGTAAATCCAACAGGAACTGCACGGCATAAATACCTTAGATTGGCTGCTCAGATTTCATGGGATTCAGATCAAATAAGACAGAAAAAAACCTGTGTTGCATAAAGGATACATCATTTCAAGTGTATACTATTCTCAGCCCTTTTTCAAAGTCTTCAGAAAAACAGCAAGCCTCTAAAAATAGGGGCTGAATCATGGGGCTATAAATTATTTATTCATCTGCCATCCTTCCTCTTTAGTGGGTTTCTTCTGATTGTTGCAGTGACAAGCTGGAGCCAGGTAGGATTCACAATGCACCAGTACACTGCTTGCTATTTCTAGCAATCAGAAGTGACAGTGGGATAATTCTAACAGCAGACGTTCATGAGATTGAAAAGAAAAATCTCTCTCCACTCCTTTTATTTGTGAATGAGGGATATTCAGACAAAAATAAGGAGAGGGAAGAACAGTTATCCAACCAATGCTTAGTACTTTGTACATCAGCCAACATCATCCTGAAAGCCAAGCTTTGTGCAGAGAGAGGTTTTCTTAAATGTCATTGTTGGGGTTCTTTGACACTCATGTAGAATTATAATGCACTTACAGGAGAGTCTATGAAGGCAGATAAATAATACTTTAGGAAAGAAATGTTCCCCTAGAAAAGTATTTCTGACCCCAGCTCTGTCTAGTTCACCAAACTGATGTTTCTTCTGGCTTTCAAGCGTGTAAGAAACTGCTCAGTTTTCTATTGTTTTCCTTTGCCAAGAAGTCCTAAAATGCTTTATGAGAAGCTCAAGCAGTCTAATTCTGCTCACTTTCTGTATTGATTTCCTACCTGATAAAAAGCTCAAGTGGTTCACCCGGGTCATTTAACATGTCAAAAGCAAAGGCAGGAACAGAACCTTTTAGAACTGCAGAGTCCTCCAGACTTTTTCAGCTCAGAAAAGCATTTCGCTGCATTTGTAGCCCAAGGCACAGTCCATTAGCCACACTAACAAAGATGATAGTCTTGGCCACATCTTTGTGGCTGTTTTTACACAGACCCTCTCACGTTTATAGTAGTTCTGAACGTGATTTCCCTTGGACAAGCTGAGCAAGTTTAATGCTTGCTTGACTACAGGAGTATCAGAGGGCATCCAAGGTATACAGTTCTGTATACTATTTGTCTCTAACTCTTCCTCCATGTCCTATTTTTCACCCAAGCTCCAAAGTCCAAGAATTAACCTTTATTAAATCTTCTCCAGGCAACTCCTGACTGCCTCCTAGCCAGGTTGGCTAGGAACCTACTTGGTGTGTTGCCCTGTTCACTGCAAATCCTACTGAGACATAGACCCCGTGTGAATCTCCTTCCTGGGCCAGCCAGGTGTTCCCTTGGTTCTCATTCCTGAGATGCATTTCACTGCTGAGCTGTGGGCAGATCTTGGGCTGTGTTTTCACCTTCTTACCCACAGCCTGGTCTCTGCATCCCTACCTCTCTTCTCCATGCTCCCATGACCAAGCTAAGTCGGTCTCAACTCAGTAGGTTTCTGATTTTCAGGTATCTCTGCTGTGCTCAGGTCACTCTTGTCCTAGCTTGGGGCTGCCTGGCAGCAAGCGTTGCCACTTTAGCACCTTGAGAAAGATCTAGTAGACTGAATTTTGCAAAGCTGTCAGAAAAGTGGCTCTTTGAAACTTTGTTCAGCAAAATACCTGTTATTATAAACTATACACAAAAGAAAGTACACATTCTTTTTGACTTTCTAGTCCCTTGCAAGTCAACCCCACAGAGATCACCTCAGGAAATACAAACACAACTTCTTACAATATTTCTCACATTTCCTCCAGGGTTAACAAAAATTGTTCCATAAAAAACACATCTCTTTGATAGTGCATATTCTCCTTCTTATACAGGTTTATTTTGAAGTGTTTCAGGATTGAGGTGTGGACAGCAGCAAGCAATCCCCACAAGGTTGCCCTTTCCCAAAACAATCACTCCTCAGAAGGATGATTGTGGAATTATCCCACAATTATCCTGGAAGCTGCTTTCTTTGTCACATCTCCTTACAGCTCGTGTTGTAACCCTTCTATCAATCATTCAACGAAACAGGATTATTATTCATTTCTACAGTTATTACCTCTACACACTATTAATTTCCTTAGGAAATTAATTCATGGCTTCTGATTAAGAAAAATCCTTGATCTGAAATGCCAGGACCGTGCTGTTACAGAAACAACCAAGGGAATACCAAGTAGAGAGGGAGAGACAAGTGAACAGGCTCACTAGCATTTGATAAATGTTCAGTTAATCCTGCTCTCATAAACATGCAAGTGCACAGTTTTTTTGCTCACTCTGATTGACATGACTGAGTTTGGGCCACACGGGTCAAAAGCACTAAGGGAGGGCAAAAAGAAATCAGTCCCTTCATTTCAGTGCCTGTCAAAAAGTACTCCAGTGCTTGAAATTAAAAGTGCACCCTGCAATAGCTGGCAAAGTTCATAATTTTGAAATAAATGGAGGTTTCTTTCTGTGTTACTGTGCTGAACTGAGATGAAGACACATGGTTGAGTCTGCAAGCTCCCAAGGCTGTTTGCACTTCACAGCTAATTCCTTGAGACAGCACATCCCCAAACAGGAATGCACAAACTCCCCCAACGATTTCCAGCTCAGGCCTGCATGGAGTTTTAAGCAGAAAGATAAAAGGAGATTATGAAGCAATCTGTATTGAGCTATTCCTCAGGTTATCACCTTTCCCCTTCACTTGGTTGCCAGCACACAAAAAAAAAAAAAGGAAGAAAAAAAGAAAAAAAAATACCCAAACTTCTTCATTGTAGCTGAACAGAAATCAGAATTTCTTTTGACTCCCAAAAAGGCTGTTGCAAAGGTCTGAAGTTCACGCTGGGCTTCACATTTCCACACACATCTATTCCAACTCATCTTTGCTAAGAGGTCAGGTATCACACACAAGAAAGATCAAACTTCTGTCTCTCATTTAACATGCACAGATGTCACTTCTAGTTCAGCAAGTCACAGTAACACAGATTTTGGGAGACTAGAACAGCACCCAAGAGCTGTCTTTCTTCAAGCTTGTCTTGTGCTTATATTCCTCTCTATAGACAAAACCAAGTTTAAGAATAAGAAATACAAATTCTGATGTCATGCTGCAAATGCTCATATGGAAGAGTTAGACAATGCTACTAGGTAGACATCAAGTACTATTTGAGATGTCCCACAGTGCCCATGGCATCCACTCAATCCAGGCCAACCAACCAGTGCTAGATTTTCAACTTTTAGCAAGTGAATTGACCCCTAGTTATTGCAGCCAGTACAGTCTAGACAGAGTCAGCTGACCAGTATGGAGCTTTATGGAGCTGCATTGTTCTTCCATTGATTTAGATCACCTTAGCACCTTCATACAGACAACTAAATTCAGGTGTATGGGCTAAACAAACTATTGGCATGGATGGGGCAGTAATTTGATGGGAAACAATCACTCCTGTGGCTAACAAACTTCCCTCACTTGAGTCTAGATGATGTACTTGTTGTGAGACACAGGTTATCACGCAGCCAGTGTTCACATGGATCATGCACCAATTGCTAGGAAAAAATCTGATGGCCCAGAACACATGAGAACTTCTAGATACCTAAAAACCACACAACTGAGAAAGGTGTAGTCTAAGAAAAGGTTCTCACTGCTGTACAACAGGTCATTAATTCTCTCATTGTTCTGTAGTGGTGGTGAGCTTCTGTGAAGCACTAAGACTGGAGGAGCAAAGTCATTACTCAAGGCTGAAGCACAATTTGTTTCTTACCCTGACAGACTGGTAGAGCACAGAGCTATCAAACTCCCTGCCTAATCCCTTGCTTGAAGGCTGTCAGAGCACAGGCTCATAATGATGTTTGATCTTTACAGTAATTGCCTCTTAGCTGAAATTCAGAATTCAATTAGTCACTTGCCATAATTACTGAACACACAGAGAGGTGGCAATGACAATGAGAGGTGTAACTGTACTTTATTACCCATAGTAAAGCACTGTGGAATTGAGAAACACTATAATCTGATTAATACAATGGTGGGAGAGAAGGGAAAGGAGACTGAGCCTAGAGTTCTCCTGGGACAGGTGACTCTTGAAGACAATTTGTACAGCCTGCTGAGGTAACTGAGTCTCAGTGTGCAGCCTCCCTCTAGTTAACTGCTGCTGAGGCAAGTGGGAAGGTGAGGAGCAATGTTCTTCTCACAGAGCATCCAGTGCCTGGAATTTATTCAGAAATGTGGTGACCTTATGAAATGTGAGTTGCAAGTGCCTAAGCAAAGCCCAGCAGCTGTATGAATGGTTCCTGATGGAGCATAGGGCAATGTTCACTGAGAATCCTGGCCTGCTCCCAGAGCTCTGCAAAAATAATGAGGAAAGTGGTTGAGAAAAGAAGGAAATGTTGGCTAGGGATGGAACTGGATTCCAAAATATTCATGTGGTAGTTGCCTGGTATGGTTCAAATACCTTTTGACATGGAATTCAGATGGAACCTCCAGTGCAACAGCAGAGGCTGCAAGAAGAAGGCAGCACTCAGGAGAGGCAAGTGCCCTCAGAAAATAACACAAGGAAGGATATCACACCTAACAGGGTGAGGGAGTCTTGCTAAAACGTCAAGAGGATCCACAAAACCTGATTACCACAGAGTCAACACTGAGGTTTTGTCTTTACCACAGGAATATCCATCAAGAACCAGAGCAGTTCTCTGTCTTCACAGGGATTTTTTTTTTGGTGGTCATTTTTTTTTCGGTGGTCATTTTTTTTTTCATGTCAAACTCTTGTCCAGACCCAGTATTTTATAAGAATCACTGCCTTCTAGAAAATTACAGTCTTGCAGGATGATTCAGACAGATCCTGTCACACTTGCACGTCTTGGAATGTCCGGACAAAAACACAACACAAGCTACTGCCAGCTTATGCTGTGTTTGGTTGCCAGAAAGCACAATGTCTTCTTTAAGCCTCAATATCCATCACAGAAGAAACAGACTGTCTACAAGACAAAAAAAGAGACAGCAAGCACGAGACAATGACCATTTGCCAAAGTCATGCCTGACAGCTTTTGTAACTAAACCTGATACAAGAGCAGAAAAATTTCAGAGCCTTCCTGGCAGATAGGAGCCCACGTAGCTGAGCCACTATCCTCCTTCTAAATATGCAGGTTTAAAAAGGGGATAAGAATGGGCAATTTCTCCTAGTTTTTGTGAAGTCTACTTGATTCTTTTTTATTCAAAATCCCCTATAATTGGGGTACTATATTACAGGATGAGCAAAATATTCATTAACACCAAGAGCCTAAATGTTGGTAGTGGAGATGAGTGCTGATGAGACAAGCTTCTTTAGGACACCACAGGTTAGGATTGTTTGAGATGACAAAGTCAAGTCCCTGCAGATATAGGGAAATACATGAATAATTCTAAGTCTTAAAGTCCTATTATGGCTAATGATAGCCCTATACTTTCTGTTGATTCTCTCTCCCTATAAATACCCTTCTTCTCCCTCTGGGGAGCAGAATAAGGTTTAAAAACAAATGCATGAAAACATTTGCCTGGAGAAAAGCAACACAGCTCAGATCCTCCTTCTTACACAGTTACAATGAGGGAGAGGAAACTCTCATTAATGAAATTACCTTAAGGAACAGTGGATTTCAGCTCCAGTTTTGCATTCCTGTCTATCAGTTTTTCTCTTCCCATCCTTCAAACTAACGCCAAAAGACTTATGGAATAAATAACATAAACCTGGCACAGCACTGCTATGGAGAACACTGTGCCCAAAGCTGTTTTACCTGGTAAGCACAGCAGCAGGCATTAGCTGACTTTGTAGATATGCTCTGTGCTACATTGATAAAGTACCTACTTGTTAGAGCCTGAATTTGAAATTTCACCAACTGTTTAAACCACCCTTCCTATGCTTTGTATTACTGCTCCCACTGCTGCATCTCCATGCTTTCCCAAAATGTAGCCTGAATCATGAATCAGGCACCAATCCTCTCCTCCAGGACAGCACATCTCAAAACTTTGAGATCAGAAACCTGAGAGAACTAATATTTCATCTAATGTATGCTAGCACTGGACAGATACCAGGAAATTTGATTTGCAAGTGATATCAAAAAGGAAGTGAAAAAGCACGAGATTAATTTTGAGAGGGACCTGTGATGGACTGTATTGTTCTCTAAGGGTGGTTTTGATGCATACCTCACCTTATGAATCAGAAAAGGCAGATCAAAGATATGCATTTGTCACTCTGAGTGCAAGGTGGGACTGTCTGTACTGCTCGTTGGCCTCCGTTTCACTCCAGCTTCCCAAAACTTCTCCCAGTCCGTGCACAAGGGATGTTTCTCCTCACAAAACCTGTGCACAAGCAGTTGAGATCACACGTTGGCCAAGAAGACCATGAATAACCTGCAAAAGCTCAGGCAGGTGTAAAAGAGGAAGAAAGAGGCTGTTCCCTGACATAACCTTACAAATACAATGCATTGCTGGTATGGAAAACCTGCTGTTACGTGGGAAGGTGCTTTCTTACCACCTGATAATTATTGTCTCTTTGGGGGTTTGAAATGGCATGGGAGGCACAAAGGGGATTTTAAAATCTCTTCTAATTTTACAGCATATAATAGGTGCTGTCAGCACAAGCTGTGCCAGTCTAAGAAAAGCATTTCACCAGCTTCATTTCTTGGCTATGCTCTGTGACAAATCTTACAGAGCGTGAGCTCTCTACAACTAGGAAGGATTAGTTGGCCATCTCTGAACCTTTCCACATGCTTTCAGGTTCACTGTAGCCTGGCAAATGTAGCGTGGCAGCTTCAGCATCCCTGGGTGCATCTTTTTAAGACCCATATACACACTATCTCATTGCTGTCTGTAACACTCTTCATAAAACCCTACCATTGGAAGGATCAGAACCCCAAACCAAGCCAGATGATGGGGTATCCACTTCTACAGATCACCTGTCCCAGTGTCTCGCCACTCTCACAATAAAGAATTTCTCCTCACATTTTACCTACATATAAATCTACCCTCTTCCAGTTTGAAGCCATTGTGCCTCATCCTACTACAAGCCCTTGTAAAAATCCCTCCCCAGCTTTCTTGTAGGATTTCTTCAGATAATGGAAAGCTGGAGTAAGGTCTGCCTGGAGCCTTCTCTGCTCCAGGCTGAACAACCCCAATTCTCACAGAGATGGGAAGTTCCAGCCCTCTGATCATCTTCATGGCCCTCTTCTGGACTTCCTCCAACAGGTCCATCTCTTTATTGTACTGGACTTCCTCCAACAGGTCCATCTCTATATTGTACAGGGTACTCCAGAGCTGGATGCAGTATCCCAGCTGAGGTCTCATGAGTGGCACTGGATGCAGTATCCCAGCTGAGGTCTCCTGAGAGTGGCATAGAGGGGGAGAATCATCTCCCCCAACCTCCTGGCCACACTTCTCTTGATGCAACCCAGGATGCCGTTGGCTTTCTGTGCTGAAAGCACCCATTGCTGGCTTAGGCTCAGCTATTCATCCACTAATATCTCCAAGTCCTTCTCAGAGCTGCTCTGAATCCACTCATTGCTCAACCTGTATTTGTGCTTGGGATTGCCCTGAGCCAGGTGCAGGACCTTGCACTTGGCTTTATATTTCTCTCCCAGCACCAGTCAAGATAATAAAGAAGCATCTTGGAAACCTTTTAGTGCCAAAAGGCAACAGAGAGTCCACAGCAATGGAAGTTTTGAGAACCATTGCATGGATTTGTGTACAGCAAGAACAGAAACAGTGTTCCAAAACCTGTGGTGGAAGAGAAGATGCTCTTTAAACAGGCATTGCTGTGGGTCCTTGATCACCATTGGAATTAGCTCAATGACCCAGCAGAAGGGATCTATAGAATAGGTACCACTAATTAAACTTCCCAATGTAAGATGTGTTACCTGCAGGTACTGAAGTGTCCGAGAAGTGAAGGCTGGTGATACTCTGGTGATACCAAAACTGGTACTACCAAAGCTGGCAAAGAACACTATTGCTTTCAATTATTTCACCACACAGACCCATGATTACAAAGAAATGGATACAAAGATGAAATAATTTCATACTGGCACAAAATATTGCACACCTTGCAAAATGCTGCACATCCTCTTCTCAGCTGCTTTACACACAAGACATGAATCTTATGCTGGAGACAATTCTCCACCCAGGACAAATAAAGACAGATCAGCCCCCATAATATTCTAGAGACTTCTCAGAGTGCTAAAAAAGACACATCATATTGTTCCAACTGAGCTCAGTTTTCTCAACATTCATTCATTTTCAAGCAATCTCCTCTCACTCTGTACCAGTCTGGAACGACATTAATTAGTTTGTTTGAAGTCATACTGTTGATACCCTTAATTCTTCACTTTTGGGCCACCTTTGTAAATTTTAGTTCTGGTTGTAAGTATTATTCTTTAATTTCTCCAATCCTACAAGAGACTGGAAACTATACTATAGGTCAACATTACAGCCCAGGCTTCTCTGTGCTGGTTTCCAAGCCAACAGTCCCTTGCCCCAGGAAGCTAAAAGTCCATTTCTGTGATTGCTACAAAGGAGCTTGTTCTAACCAAGAAAGGTGAACATCCTAATGATAAAGAATATCTTCTCCCCCTATATTTCACCTTTTTTTTTTTCCCCTGAAGCTATGAAGGTTTTCTCTTTAGCTCTAGAACTGAGGCCTTCAGAACCCAAATTTGTTGCTTTCATCAGCTACAGGTTTATATACCATCTTCCCAGGGAAAACACTGGCAACAAGGGCTCTGAAGAAGCACCATAAATTGGGTCCAGGCTGAGAATAACCAAAACGAAGGCATGTGTAGGATTTCATTGGCTGTGGTTTTGGTCTTGCCTTTTTTTTCCTTTTTTTTTCTTGTTTGTTTGGTTTATTTTTTTTTTTTTTTTTTTTTGTAATCCAGGTAAGTCTGCAGAGCCTACCTACTATCATTACTGAAGAACAATCTAAGCCTGAATGAGGCACCAGGGCAGCCAATGATGGAAAGAAAGGTGAGAGGAAAGCAAAGGAGTCTTTTCACCCCAGCACCATCCAACAAGAACATCAGCCAAGACCTCATCATGGAGGAAAACATTCTAGGTGTTTCAAAGAGGGTAAAAGAGCTGGTAATGCTTCAGCACATGTCAGATTTACAGTTTAACAGAGATAACTGCACAAAGGACCATGAGGCAGGATGCTGTAGAAAGCTCCTATCATTCAGCAGCTGAATTTGCTTGTAAATAGCAGATTTTTTGCCATGCTGACATGGAAAATAGGCACTAAGACTGGTTGTTTACAGTGACAATGCAAGAAGAGGATTTGTAGAAAATAGAAGGAAAAAAAGACATCTTTAAAAAGATTTACCATTTCCTTTCAACTAAGAGAGCATTAAGACCAGGTAAAATACATTTGAAAGTGCTCTTTCTAGGACAAGTGTTTAGTGGCCATCATTCACTTTCATTTAGACAAGACTCTCCCATTTAGATACTTACTGCCTTTTTTTGGTAATAGATTTTTTTAATGAAAAGAAAAACATTACTGAGAACTCATACATTACACTTCTTACACCGAGGCAGATTTATCCACAGTGCCATTTCCAATCCAACCACAAAATTAACCCTGAGTGCACACTATTTAACCATTGGCTATCCAAGTGAGGACTGATTAATTCATCTTCTGCTCAGTACCAAAACATAAAATCTTAAATCCCAATTTGCTATGAGCAACTGTGATGTAGAAGGAAAAAAAATCAAACCACTAAAAAGACCAAAGATGTGAGTGAGAAGATCAACTACATTGGACTTCAAAGAATCCAAAGGGCATGTAAAGGTGTCATACATTTAGAATTCTTGTAAAGCAACACAGCTTGGACTTAATCTGCCAAATAACAAGGAGCTACTGGCTTATATAGAAGTGGAAAATGTGATATTAGACTTATTTTCTTTCATAGATGATTTAAAACACAACTTCTATACTTTTTTTTTAAGTTAGGGTGAAACTTTGATTGTCTTAATAAAACAGTGAATTACACTTTATGGCAATACAACTTTCATATACATGTTATGATTGGGGCACAGAAAAGCTACATAAAATTGTTGAAAATTATGTCAGTTTGGACCTACTTTTAAATTAATGTCAGCAAGAAAAAAAATCTGTAGTGCAACATAAAACCTCTGCACATGTAAGCATGTAAAAAGGCCAAAAATTTCTGAAGACCTGCAGTAATGCATTTGCCACCTCTGAAGGCATAAAATTTTCTATGTGTGCCAGAGCTTATCTCTAGCTAAAAGAGGAGAGGAATAAAGAAAAGGAACAAAGTTTTTTAAAAACACCACTATGCATCTTTGTACAACATTTTAAGTTCTAATAGAGCTGTTCCAGCACCTCAGTCTGGCAAGGCTGGCTAATTAGCTGTCACTAACTACACCTAAAAATTCTATGAGGTCTCCCTTTTCCTTGCATTGCAATGATGGCTCTCAAAGCCCATTCAAGCTGAGGTAAAACAGGCTTTTCCTCATGTACTTGCTTTTAAGCATAGAAGCAGTACAAATGTGGAACTTTCCTGGGTTATTGCTAAAGATGGACATGTCCAGAGGGTGATTTGATCTATGCATCCTTCTCTGTTGACCAGAAATGGAATTGAGAAGACAGGCTTAAATTTGTCATCACTCAGAAACAGCTAAAGTTCAGTGAGATAAATCCCACCTTATGTATATGGTCCAAACAACAACTTATTTTATATATTGAGGTTCATGAAATACAATGACAGTTTTCTAGCATTAGGTCTAGAAGATTTTTAGAGTAATAAAATCTCAATGGAATTGTACCTTCTTGCAGGAAGGGTGTGAGGGTGTGATGCTGCAGGGTCACCTAGCATGCATGGAAGAAGAAATGGAAGGTAGGGTGCAGGAGCCAAGCCAGACAGTGAGAAGACTACAAACAGCATAACACAAAACCCAGGCACAGATCACAGCTAATAAGGACCACAGTTGTTCCAGGAGAGAGTTGCCATCAGCCTCCACCAAACCCACACAGCATGGAACAAAGCTCTGTTCCCAAGGAAGCAATGATCACAGGGAGCACACCAAGGGAAGGATGCCTTTTACCTAAGTAAAGCTCCAGACACACATATATAAGCCAGGCTCAACTTGTCCAAAATAGAAAGGAAGATTAGGAATTTCACAGCTAAACCTTCATTTCACCTGCTGTAATGTACACAGAAAGATTTGCTGCATAACACTTCTCAAATGAAATGTTGCTGAGTAAAAGAGAACTTTACCATCATTTATGCAGATACCATGTCCTGCAGTAGTTCCCCTTAAAGATTTTTTTTTTTTTAAAGGAAATCATGACAAAGAATTTTTTTCTTCTCAGCAACCTGATCTTAATTATATCATGTAAAATGAGGTCACTCGAGGCACTGTGCTTTAACTCTTCTCTTAAAATAGAATCTAAATCTCTGTAT
>NW_008586084.1:6206-8394 GCF_000691845.1 Merops nubicus | reverse complement strand
AGATAGAAGATCCCTGCTGTAATTACAGATAAGGTGTTTAGTATAAAATTTCTTTTCCTGTGCACAAGTATCCAAATTTCTTTGGATCAATTGACAGAAGCAGCTTAGCAGGCTTTCTAATGAGAGGACAACGTTAACTGAAATTTGTTCTCATTATTTTTAAAACATGAAGAAGATACAATATACATCATGGAACAGTTTCTTCTGGGCATCATCTGTGAAATTCAGTGGGTAGCTAGAATTAGCTGTTACATATGTTAGGAAGCAACATTTAGCTTCAGCAAATTACTCAGGATTTAGTTCAGTCTAAGAGAACACAGCCCATCATCTCTGTTTAAATAGATTTACAATGCAGGGCACATACACCAATTAGTTCAAGTGCCTCTGCTACCTTAGTATTGAAAATCATTTATGCAAACTGTGCACAGGATGCTTCAGACTGCAGGGAATGCTACTCAGTTACATGTGAATGGAGTTAGCTTCCAAATCTTCCTTTAAATCCTTCTACCTACTGGTTTTTTATCATTTACTTTCCACTTGGACATTCTTCCCATCCCGAAATACTGTTGCTCGTGATCAAAGCAACTGATTTCAGAATTTAAACACTGAGTTATACATCATACATTTGCAGAGGGATTTTGTGAGCTGTGTAGTAGCACTAACACCTCCTTAACTGTTGTAGTTTTCAAAGCACTTCATCTGTAACCAGAGGAAACCTCTGGATCAACAGAAGCAAGTTCATGCAGTTGTATGTCAGTGGCAGCTCCTTTAGCAACAGAGTGCCTTCAGGAGAGTCCTGCTTGGTTAAAGGGAAGAAGTCCTGAACAGCAAGAGCTTCACTACCTGCCCTCTTCAGTATCTTGTGGAACAGCTGCATAAAGAGACAAGCTCCCTTGGGGCAACTGTGAGGGAAATGGATTCACAAATGCTGCTGAAACAGTGGAAAATGAAGTTCCTCAAGTTGTGTGGAGTGGAGGGCAGTTAGTGAGGGAAAGCCTGGAGG
Organism: Merops nubicus; assembly: GCF_000691845.1. Taxonomy (NCBI): domain Eukaryota; kingdom Metazoa; phylum Chordata; class Aves; order Coraciiformes; family Meropidae; genus Merops; species Merops nubicus. The sequence continues at coordinate 7,391 of NW_008586084.1, read as the reverse complement.
TGTCATGGTATGGCTTCTTCACAGGCAATCAGCTGATGGCACTAGACTGACTGAAAACTAAGAGCCTCATCTGTGGAGCTAACTTAGAGAAGGTCCAAACACTCATCTTTCATAGCCCTGTGGAATTTTAAGGACCACGTTAAATAGGACATGGTATCAGAAACTCCAGGAAAGCCTAAATATATTTGTAGGGAATTAAGATAATTACTACAGGTTGGTGAGTTTGTTTCAACAAAAGAAGATCAGTTTTGAAATCCTTTGAAATAAGACAACTAACCTAGAATTTTAGGTAAAAATAACAAGTCAGTTTAGTCTGGTGTCTCTGTTTTGGGAAAGGGTATGTGCTGCAGGGAGGGGGAACTTCTTCATATGACTTCACAAAGCTGTAAAGAGATAAAAATATCCTTGAGTCAGCACACTGCATCCTAATTGTTTTCTTGGATGGAAAAACCAGTTAGTTTATTCAGCTACAGGCTGCGTGTGGAATTCAGATCATTTACACCTGGCTTAAAACACAGGCAGAGAACAGTATTGAAACAGCTATACAAGAATCGTGACTGTAGGGAGGATTGACAGAGAAGTGATGGGAACAAAACCAGACTGATCCAGGCAGTGAGACTGCAGTAGCATAGCCAAGCACTGACATCTCTGTCTTTTAGCCCTAGCTGGGCTGGAGCATCAGACACTGATGGTTGTGCTGCTACAGCTTTGATGTATTAGTACTAAGTCAAGCTAAACTAGGTGCATCTGTAACAGTCAACAGCTTAAAGCACACCTCTGACTGCATGGAAGACCTCATGTGGTTCTTCAGAGAAACAGCTGGTCTCCTTCCATATTCAAAGTAAGATATGTCACTAAAAAAATAAGTCTGCAAAATTCCATTTAAATGCCTCAATTTATCTTTCTGGAAGCCTTTCCCTGGGACAATAGCTGTGCTCAGCATCATTCAGTCCCCATAACCACATTTCCAAGCGTTAAGAAGTTTGACAAAGTATGTCAGAATGAATTTTGCTGTGTTTACAGGTGGGCTGACCCTGGCTGTGCCCACCAGATCTCTCATCCTCTGCCTCTCCTCATCAGGACACGGGGATAAAAACCTCCTAGGTCAAGACAAAGCCAGTTTAGTTAAAGAGCTGAAACTGGCTCTGCCCACCATGGGGGCAGCCCCTGGCCTCCTCTCACAGA
>NW_008586084.1:0-6191 GCF_000691845.1 Merops nubicus | reverse complement strand
CCTGCTATTTAAACCTTGCCATGTAAGCCCAATACACCTCCTCTCTTTCCTCTCTCACACTTTCTGGCCTTCTAGAGCCTCCTAGTAGTTGCCTGGGGCAGCACATATCTTCCAGATTTGGTTTAGAGCCTACTAAAAAAATATCTGGTCCCCAGGCAGCAAAACAATGGCAGCAAAATGAGAGCAACTTTTACTATCAATAACCATCAATCATCTGGTCCATACAGGAAGAAGCAAACAAGAAAATACTGCAACAAACACCACCACGACACAGAACACAATATTACAACAAAGAAAAATAATATCTTGCCTGACCTTGTGGAAAAATTAAATCAATTCTTCTAAACCTGCAAAGCATCATTTACATTTGCATGATTCATGAGAGTCATCAAAGCATTCAGGACACTGCTAATACTGGAGCTGAAATCTACTTATTAAAAAAACATCTTTGTGGCTATATTAACACTTCCAAAAGAACATAGAAATGTCTCAAGATCATTTTCCCTATCAATGATCGGACCCTTATTTAACTTTTCTGCAAAGTTTCTCTTGCAAAGCTTCCTGCCAGACCCTTGTAGTCAAAGGCAGGTTTATGTGAACTGTTACTACACAACACTCCTCCTTCATTACAAAATTATATGTATCATGTACAGCAAATTGCATAATCTGTGTAATTAGCTCATCTCAGTCATTGCTGGCAATGCAAATAGCTGTGAAGGTTGAACAGAGGAGAAACTTAATGACATCCATTCTTGATGGATGCATCCATTTGCAGCTGTAAAACTGGCTGCCTCCAGCTGCCTGCCTTGTCCAGGAGCAGGGAATGCTGAGGTGACCATTAACCAGAGGCACTCAAAAGACATTCCAAAGCAACTGCCTGCTGTAAACTGCAGCAAACCAGAAGGTGACTTGTGAACAGATCAGTGTCTGCGAGCTGGGGCACAGGATGAGCTGTCAGAGACAATCCTCAGCCTCTGTGTCAGGTTATGTCAGACCCACCGATGCACTGAACCACTTGAGGATAAACCCTCCTCCTGCACTGTCTTCAACCTAGAGTTAAGCTGCTGGTTTCACTTCCACCTCACTTGTGGGCTGCCCAAAACCTGGTGACGCTGCAACAAACCTGCACTGCTCAGACAGACAGGTTACAGCTGCATTCCTGGGGCTGACACCAAAAAGGGAATAAGCCTCCAGAGAATCAGTGCAGTGTTGCTTTGGGTTTAGCACCACAAGGCAATGCAGAGCCTGATCAAAGGCTGCTTTCTTCAAACTTATTGTCCTTCTCACACCGTTGCCTGAGGGTTTGAATTCCTCCTCTTCGCGCTGCAATGTTGCATGATGTATTTCAAGTGCATCTTCAAAAAAAAAAGTGGTTTAGAAACTAATGACAATCTCCACTGATAAAGCAGGACAGCTCAATAATTTATCTTCACTGGATCAAGGAATGAAGCAAAAACCATGGGATGGGATATCTGACAACAGGATATGTATCATACTAGCAAATGTAGCCTAGGAAACAACTCTGCATTGCAGAGAAGGACACTGAATAGCTGAACAAATCTGATTTTGATAACTCAGCATTTTCTTTGGCACACAGAAAAATTGCAGGTGCTACAGGCCAGCAGATCTGCACAAAGACAATAAGGCATGAAAATAAAGAGATACAGATGAGCTGTGAAAACATGGTTAAGCACAGAAATATATTGGTAGCTGTAGTGATCACTTACAGATTAAATAACTGAGCTCATGGTTATTTTTGCAACTCTGAAAATGTTAATTACAATAACTTCAGTCTTCCCAGTCCCTATAAAAGGATGCTTTCCTTTCAGTTCCTGTTTTTCTCTTGAGAATATAAGATTTTTATTGCTGAAAGACAGTCTCAAAGACAATGATTTTAAGATACTGGAATCCAACTGCCTGCTTAGCTCTTTGTGTGTCTGAAAGTCCTTGTATGAAAACTCTTATAAAGGACTTCAAAACACAGATTCTGTCCTCAAAACTGTCCTGCTCAGCCCCAAGGAAATTAATGACATTGAAGAATAGAGGAGACACGTTACCAGGGAACTTCTTGCACTGTAAACCAAAACAGCAGGAGAGAAGTCTTTATAGAGATGGGAGGCTTCAGAATTCCTGATTTATTGGAGTTACTTCACAAAAGGCAAGACCAAAGGACAGGACACTGAAGCAGCTTGCCTGAGGGCAGATGCAGGGTATGAAACAAGTCTCAGTTACTACCTGTTTTGACAGCTACAAGCTGAGTAAGGCATGAAAGTACCCTAGTCCCACCCCTTTTTAAACTGGGACATCCACAGATGCTGTCTCTGGACTGGAGCAGGGTACCAGAACCTCCCCACACCTCAGTGATGTCCCCCGTGGATCACTACAGGCTGTGGTCAGGCAAGTCTTTCCACTCACACTGAAAGCTGCTCTTCCAAGGCAACACAGGCAGAACCAAAACGGGTCTAACGTGGGGTTGTGACCCTGTCACATACCTGCACACCACCTCAGAGGGCAAGAAAGCCAGAGCAGAGACAGCAAAAAACCATCGTGAAGGAAACCAGTCTATGAACATCTCTTCCCATAGGAGCATGGAAAGAAAGTACTTAGGCCAAACATACTAAAACTCAAGCTGCACATCACCTTGTCATCTGCAAGGCAGATACGTTAGCCCTGACATTTTCTTCTGCTGAGTTTTAATTTCCTCTGAGCCTCTGGTGGCACTGGTAATTGTGTCTGTTATTCTGTGCTGCCTGCCTTGGACGCAGTGCAGCGTGCATCACACTGATTCCTCAGAGCTGGTATTTAGCCAACCATTCCCTTCTCTCACCTGCTGTTCTTCAGGATGGCAACTCAGACTTTTGCTTGTTATCTCACAGCCAGCTTGCACAGCACTCCAGATCTGCCCCACGAATGCATCTGCACATCTCCTAACGTTTGCCCCACCCCTCTGTGGGGGTTCCATGTTTTGACAGCACCAAGGCCCCAGCCGTTCCTCACCTTCATTCTGCTGTGCCAGCTTTCCCTCTAACCTCACAACACTTTGTCCTTAATTGCTTTGGAGCTGGTTGCTGTTTCTCACCTCTGCACAGCCTGTGATGCTACACTGCCAGCTCTTACTCCTCCACAATGGCATTTCTGCAGTTTAAATCACTCAACTCATTCACTGAAGTCTTCTGCAGGAACTCCACCTTCACCCATTCCCTCAGTGGCTCTTAACTCCTGGTCTCCAGGCACAAGGTCTCTGTCTCTCTATTCACTTTCACCTCCAAAAGCAACCACCCTTTCCACTCCCACTCTGCTTGGTTGATGCTCTGCCCTTTCTCTATCCTTCCTTCCTCATGCTTCCACTCTTCCTGCAACCTTTTGTAATTGCAGAAGAGAAATAAATTAGCAGTGGAAGCCAGTCAGTCTCAGTGAGATGAAAAATCTTTTAACTCTGAAAACTGTTCTACAGATTTCTCAGCTGGTCTCAGAAAGGGTCATCTTTCAGGTCCAGTGGGGCTCCTGCATCAGACACTTGGCTCACTGCTTGGATGAAAGCTACAGGTTTGTCAGAGGAACATCTGAATCAAGTTACTGGTGCTCTCTGCTGACACTTGAACAGAAGGTTTATTCCTCTTACCTCGAGTTAGAAGAGAATGTGGATGCCAAAGTTGGAGTTCAAGTTTCCAGCAAGCAGTAGGCAACGCTCAGGACCCAAGAATTCAAAACTTCCAGCACTTAAACTGCTTAATTTCATCTCGAGGAAGCTATATTTACCAGGTCCTTTTACCTTGAGCTGAGAGCTCTTCTGAATGAGCCATCAATGAGTCATCAACGTTTCAGGATTAAATCAGAGCAATTAGCCCTGCCTTTTCCAGCTGATTTTCATTAAGGTAACATGGCAACTAGACAAAGGTCAGTGCCCTGGGAGTCTCACTTGATTTCCCTAAATGCAAGCAAAGAATGAACTAGCACAAGTAAAATGGTGCAGAAAAATTGCACATTGCACATCAACAGATCTGTGGAATCAAACCAAAAGACTGAGACTGCTCTCACCCTGTTGCACATCCCAGGGCTCAGTAGCAGGGCCTGCTCTGTTTAATATCTTTAGCAATGATCTGGATGAGAGGATCGAGGGCACCCTCAGGAAGTCTGTGGATGATACAAAGCTAGGAGGGAACGTAGATAAGCTTGAGGGTCAGGAGGCTCTTCAGAGGGACCTAGCAAGGCTGAGGTTCAACAAGGCCAAGTGCTGGGTACTGTACTTAGGTCACAACAGCCCCCTGCAACACTAAAGGCTTGGGGAGGAGTGGCTGGAAACTGCCAGATGGAAAAGGACCTCAGATGTTGATCAACAGCCACCTGAACATGAGCCAGCAATGTGCCCAGGTGGCCAAGAAGGCCAATGGCATCCTGGCTTGGATCAGAATTAAGGACTAGGGAAGGGATCATCCCTCCCGACTCAGCACTGGTGAGGCCACCCCTCAAAGTGGGGTCAGTTTTGGGGCCCTCACTCCATGAAGGACCTTGAGGGGCTGGAGCGTGGCCAGAGAAGGGCAACGAAGTTGGTGAAGGGTCTAGAGCACAAGTCTTGTGAAGAGCAGCTGAGGGACCTGGGGTTGTTTAGCTAGGAGAAAAGGAGGCTCAGGAGAGACCTTCTCACTTTCTACAACTATGTGAAAGGAGGTTGTAGCGAGGTGGGTGTCAGTCTCTTCTCCTAAGGAACAAGCAATAGGACAAAAGGAGTTGTCATCAAGTTGTGCCACGGGAGGTTTAGGTTGGATATTGGGAAAAAAATTCTTCACCCAAAAGGTTGTGAAGCATTGGAACAGGTTGCCTAGTGAGGTAGAGGTGTCCCCATCCCTGGAAGGATGTAAAAGACCTGTAGATGAGGTGCTGAGGGACATGGTTTAGTGGTGGGCTTTGCAGTGTTAGGTTAATGGCCAGACTCGATAATCTTAAAGGACTCTTCCAACCAGAACTACTCTTGATTCTATGACCTAAAACTCTTCATATTCTGCTAATAGCTCAAGTGTCTTAGAAACTAAAACTCACCACCACTAAAGCACCATGTCATAAGTGTCCATGAAGAACAAAAGACATGACAGAGAACAGTGAAGGATCCATGTGAAATCTTTAGGAATATCACAAAACCACAGAAGTGCTGGTTAGCAGGAGCAGTAGAATTCACCTAATCCAACTTCCAATATGTCATGTCATCACACCATGTTCTATTTTCACCCCATCCATGGTACTTCTTGTGCCTAGCCAGGCTGCTGCAGGAAAAGCCCAAATGGGACTGGGGTTTTTGATAGAGAGCCTAGAAGAGGTAATGCACTGGAGGCAGATGGGAGGCATGCAGTTATCTAACCTGCTAAGGAAGGGATGAGAAAATAACACCACGAATTCTCTCAGGACCCTGTAATTGGAATGAGCATGGTCAAGTGTTCCACCTCTGCTTGTCTGTGTGCTGCTAGTGACCCAGCCATGGATCTGCAGCTGAGATCTAACAGAGAATCAGTAGAATAGGAATCTCTAAGAAATGCTTTACACTCATTTGCTGAAAAACTCAACTGTTATTTAACATATTTCTACTTACAGAAGAGCATTTTACATTCTCCCATGATATTATAGACTGAAACACACTACTCCTACTCCTGTGCTCTTCTGACACACTCAACTCTCTGGTTCAGCTCAGCTCAGAGACCCTTCTACTCCCCTCAGCATTCACTGAAGGGATAAAACAAAGTGCCTGTGTCAGAATAAAACTGCTGTTGTCATTGTTGTGGAATTTATTGTGCAGGAGAAACATGCAGTCAATAGAGGAGACAGGAAGGGGTTAAGAACAGATCAGGATGAAAAGGACAAGGCCAGGCTGAGAAGAGGTTTGTAGGTGGATAAGGGTGACTTGAACTATAAGACCTCTAGAGTGATCTTTCAGCTGTCTCAAGAAAGAGTTAGAACTGCAGCAAAACTCAGTATTCATTCTGCTACAGCCCCTCTCCCCAGGACTGGGCAGTGCCATGGACCACCACAGCTGCATTTAGATTCATCCCTATCCCTTCTGAGACTTAGGCTTTGAAACAGAAAGCAGGTCCAAACAGAACTTTGCTCCCTCAGCTCTCAAACAGAACCAAAAGCCTTATCTGAGTGCTGCAAAGAAGGCTTCCTTACCATGGAAAGCTCTGGCTCAGTTCTGCCAGCTGACA
>NW_008586083.1:0-2343 GCF_000691845.1 Merops nubicus | reverse complement strand
GGTAATAGTCTGAAGGACTCACAAGGTACATAAAGTTCGTCACATCCTTTCTCTCTGTTTTGAAAAATTCATTCATTCTGTGAAAACCTGCTGGAGAAAGCAGGGTTTTAAAACCATCAGAGCTGCTCAGCAGGCTGATTTCTACTAGATATGACAGTGTTAGTCTGAGAATAAAAGATCACAATTTGCCAATTTAGGCAAGTTATTCATAGAAACATATACAGACACAGCCATCAATCAAAATTTTGAATCCTTGAAAATTAAACCATGAGATAATTTGTCTTGACCTTAATCCAAAGATAGGAATTTGATACCATTTCTGTTTCCAAAACATCATTTCTAACCCTTTTGACAGTGGCAGTAAGTCTAGTTGCTTCAGTTTCTATGAAGCCTACTGTTTTTTGTTTTTTTTTTTTTTTTTCCCAGTAAGGACCCACTTAATAAAAAAAACAAACCACAATTACATTACCTAATTAAACTATTCCTCTTCTTCCTTAGTCATGAAATCTGTTTTTTAGGAAGATACACAGTGATAAATAAACATAGTTTTCTTTTTTCATCTCTTCCCACAAATAAGCACACAACATGTCCTTATAAAAAATAGTAGCATGCTAGAATTAAGCAAGTAGCAAATTTTAAACAAAATAATATGAACATTATCCTACACACTGGACAGAAAATCTGTGCACTATTTCTTTGGAAGGTCAAGCACAAAGTTAGATATTGTGAAGGACTGCTTACATCATGCTCACAAGTCACATGTGCATCTAAACAAGTAGGAATAATCAAATCTCATACTTTAACAAGCAGATTGCATATTAAAGTTGAGAATAATTCTACAGAGGAAACATTTTCATTTGCTGTAGTAGATCCCGGACAAAACCAGTACTGGGAAACAATATGAAATTTGGTTTATTTCCTCAGTAAACCTATTTTCTGTTTTATCAGTTGACAGTCAATAGCTTGGTCAGTCCTAATATTTGTTTAAAAATCATGATCTATGCATTATTACTTCGACATTCATAAAAGTAAAATTCTTTGCTTTCATATAAAGCTTACATAATTCTTCCAGTCTTTCAGCAATAGTTTGTTTGGACATTGAATTGGAGAGCGCAAGGAGGATATAGGTATTGACAATGAGGGTGCATTCTCTGCCACACTTGCTGAATTTTCCTGAAATGGTAAATTAAAGACACTTGAGGAAGTGCTGATACCTGCTGACCTATTGTTAAGAGCCATCAGTCAGTGCTGACTTCAGTTTACCAAGTGAGGGATCCAGCAGCATCACAGGGTGTGGATCTCGGTGCTCTTGAAGGGACCACAGGAGCACTCACCCATGCTGGATGGAGCACACATGGGAGGTTATGCTGTTTGCTGCTTCTCTGTAGGGAAGAACTGACTCTCCAGTGCAAGAGGATACACCTTCACAGAATTGCAGCTGCAAAATACAGCTGTTTCTGCAGTTTACAAGAGCAGGCTAAGCTATACCAAAATCTTCAGTGATATTTTTTGTTGATGTTTCGATTTTTTTCTTGAGTTTTGGGGTTTGGGTTTTATTTTTTTTTTTACTCTAGAGCAGCTTTTTAAATCTCATCAGCAGTTGTGAATATTTACTAGGACTTTCTATGGGAAAACAGTAAGGGTTGGTTGTTGTTTTGGTTTGGTTTTGTTTTAAACTGAGACTTATATCTTCAAAATTGCCTAGTAAAAATGAAATAAAGGCATGAAACTGGAAGAAAATTGTTTTCCTACTTATTCTCAGTCATGATGATTTTCAACCCATCTTGAGCTTTTGTTGTCATAGAGCAATTGGAACCTTAGTTTATTGTATGTTTAAAAAGAAATGAGATTTAAATGCATGAAAGGCTTCCTTGTTATTATGGTGCTACTGCATTTAAGAAACACCTGTGCCATATTCAGTCAGAAAAGATAGTTCCGGAAGGCTATGTGTTTATATCTTCAAATAATTTCATCAAGGGATATGAAGTATGTGATTTGTGCATCTCTGTGCCTGAAGAGGGAAAAAACCAATGAGATGTTTTAAGGGGTTTGTGAACACACATCTCTCAGGCATCTTTCTGCAGTTACTGCTATAAAAAGTCTGCAAGCATAAATACTGGAAAAAATTACCAGAACCAACAAGATGTCCTCTGCTCAGTAGACTATTAGTTTCTTGTTGGCAGTATATCAGTGTGAGATCCCTGACAAAAGACAACCTTATAAAACAAAATGACACCCTCATCTTTAAGAAACTGAGGAGAAAGTATGATATGTTAACATACAAGAATTTCACTGCTCTGAGACCTGTGTACACTTTAATAAATTAAATATTATTAAAATATT
>NW_008586082.1:10023-24243 GCF_000691845.1 Merops nubicus | reverse complement strand
GGAGCCGCTGGGTGCCGAGCTCCCCGCCGGCACCGCCTCCCGCCAGACAGGGCCTCTTCTGCCCCTTTTGTTCGCGTCTCCGCGCCTCGCAGCAGCCCGAGAGCTTCCGCTCTGCTGCGAGGACAGCCACTGGTTATTTCTCCCCCCTCCCCAGGGTGCGGAGGATTTCCCCGACTGCTGCATCCTGATCCTCAGGCTTCTGCCTGCAGCCTTCCACGCGTCGGGAACGCCTCTAGTTTCTCTGGTTGTTGGAAGCATACTTACAAAACCCTCCTAACGAAAATTTGGTCACCGTCGGCCTGACCAAACCAGCGTGTTTTTCCACTCGTAAAAATGAAAGGGGGCATCGATGTGCTACTGGACTAAATTACTCATGTCAGCCCCTGACCGTGGGGCTTTCCTTCTGCTTTGTAGTGCTACCTGCCGGTTCCAATTTGCTGGGCTGTCAGAAGAGCAGTGTCGGCAGCCGCTCCTCAGCTCTGTCACTTAGCATCTTTTGGATGTAATGCATTAGTTTAACAGTATCAGGATGTGCCAATACAGCAGGCATGGAATTCCTGTACTGCTCTTATTTTCTATTCAGAAAGCAAGCAGAACTCTCCAGAAAGTGTTACTTGGAGGCACTACTGGAAATTTTCTAGTTAGGTGTGTTTTTTCTTATTTCAGGCTAGAGTTCAGAAAAGACAGTAAGTATGTTGTAATGCTACATATATATTCTCAAAAACGTGATGAAAAGTAATCATGTTACAATTTTACGGTAGAATGTTTTGCTAAAGATAGGTATGCTTTAGCGCTTTAATATTTCTCCCCTCCCTGAGCTGATGTTGACTACACAGGATTGTGGAAAGAATTGGTACTGACTATGAACTTGGGAATAATAACCTTTCTTCCAGGAGAATTCTTAAATTTTGCTTACCCATACATAGTCCATAATAGTTTTCTTGCCCTTCAGAATCTTGTGTTCAGTATTCCTAGTCAAGGTAACTAAACTCATGGTTTTCTTTCATCATTCCATGTGAATTACACTTACCTGTGAGAGCTTTACTGGCATTGCTAAACCAGTGTAGTTTTTAAAATGTCATGAGTTAATAGCTAATTAAACAAAATCTTGTAGTTTGAAAAAAAAGAATTAAAAGCTTCCTTTTAAAGTTATTACATGGAAATGGCTTAATTAAATGAATTTATATTGCTTGTCTGTATTCTCTCTAACATCATCTTTCTCTTACCTGATTTATTTCAAATATTGTGTTAACAGCACTCCCAGTTATCCTTAGAGTACAACTTTAAACAGGTGGCTTGTAAAACATTGGGTAGGTGCAACTGTATGACCTTTAGAGCAGGTTATTGCCTAGAGTAGAGGGTTTCATGAGCTAAGACACAACCATATCACTTGTAGTGTAACTTCTTAGACTGTTTTCACACTATTTCCCATCCCATTACCCAGTGAAATTGATGTAAAGATGATAATGGAGAACTGGAAGAGTAAACCAGTAGTGATCACTTCTGTCCCTGCCGGTGTCCTAAGTGTACTTTGGGTATGAGCAACGGGTGAGCTGGTTCAGATAACTTGCTGTGGATTAGGGGAAAAGAGGAATCAATGTGAGCAGGTTTGCTGTAATGCTTTCCTATACTGTTTTGAATTTTTTTTACGTTAGTTCTCTACATTAAGATAAAGGGGTATTTAGGGCACGTGTTGTATATGAATTGCATGTTGTTAATGTTTTCTGTTCTGATATGTAGCTACTGTGTTTTTTTTACTTGCAGAGTCAACTGTTCATTTTATTTCAAAATTGGAGCTTGTCGTCATGGAGACAGATGTTCTCGGTTGCACAACAAACCAACATTTAGCCAGGTTTGTTTTCCTTTTGTTTTCTATTTCTTGTGGAAGTATATTCCTGCTTCTTTAAAATATAGATTCTCAGATACAAGTTATTAATTACCGAGTTCTGGATTAACTAGTTCGCTTTTGGCCCCAGTTTTTGTGTTTTTGCTCTTTTGGGGGTATTCCATTTACTTCTCCCAGCATTTCTAATCATCTCCTGTCACCCTTAATGGCTGCAGGAAGCGATGCTGTTGTAAGCTTGCCTGTAGTAGAGACCAACCAGTGCTAACTTTCAGGTGAGTGTGCCTCCTCAGTGGCGTTTAGGCACTTAAACAATCCCAGATTTTTGTCATGACAAACAATGGCAGCCTGTTCCGCCTGTCTCAAGGGCGTGAACTTAAGTCTTATGCATACAGTAGAATAAAACTAGTTAATAAATAAAAGCGACTCGTTTGTCGTGACATTTGCTCTCTAACCCAGGCTTTTGAGATTAACCTACATACACCCTTTGAATGTGAAAGAATTATTTCTTGAAAACAACTTGCCTGGTTGCTGAGGCTGTATATGTCAGCTGACTTGACAGATTATTTAATCATTGGCTACGTGAATATTGTTAGAGACATGTGTGACTGCATATGTCTGCCAGAAGGAAAAAGAGGGTGCAGTGGATGATAGGAGCTTTATTATTATGAGCTCTATGTTGAGAAATTACATTCCTGAGGAACTGTATGCTTTACCTCTTTCTATCACTGCTGATTGTCAAGGTATACGGGTAAATAGATTTCTTTGGGAACATTGTATAGCACAGGTAGTGCCTTATCAGCTGTTGCCCCATCAGCAGTTTTACCTACAAAGGTAAAGCTCACATGGCTAAGATGACCTTGAAGAGGACTTCCTTGCCAACTTGGAGCAGAGATGATGAGGATGATGGGCTCGTGCTGGTTTGGGGAGAATTAGGGAGGCAGGGATGTGCCTGGAGTTCAGAGTGGTGGTGCTCATGGAGTTAAACTCTCCAAGTGGGCAGGGGCAGTTCTAGGGGACACTGTCCAGGTTACTGATTGATAGGGACCGTGCTAGAACTTCATCTGCAATTCGCTGCTTCTGGGAGTTTAGTATTTTCTAATGTAAATGCTGTACCTCAAATAATATTGTCAGTTTTCAAAACTACTATGTTGCTGACGTACATGGAGGGCATGCTGAAACGTGATTGGTTATTTAGAGACCTGAATTTAGGTCACTGGTTACTAGAAAATGCTTCTAAATTGGACAACTTCCACAGCAGTTCTCTGGAAGTTAAAAAATAAAATAAATAAAAAAAAAAAACTCAAACCAAACTACACTACCTTTGGGATGTGGTTTAGTGGTCATGGCAGTGCTGGATTGATGGTTGCACTTGATGATCTTCAAGGTCTTTTCCAACCTTAATGGTTCTATGATTCTACAGCCTTTTTTTTTTTTTTTTTTTTTACTAAAAATACCCTTGATGTGCAACAGCATTTCCCTCTTTCTGTGCAGCCTTTAGCTTTGCCCCAGGGAGGACAGCTGGCAGTGCCAGCTGCAGTGGGTCAGCAGGGCCTGTCGGATGGGTCCAGCGATGGATCCTGGGGCTGCAGCAGCATCGCACCTGCAGCTGTGCTGTGCTGCAACACCCTGACATACCTGGCAGCCCTGTGGGGTTTGCTGCAGAAATCTGTATTTGTATGCAGACTGATGATCAGCTGTGATAGAAAGCAGAAGAGCAGATTCCCTGCTAACTGGAAGTTACTGGCACAGTGTTTTTCTCTGGCAAAGCTGTTGCTGGTGCAGCTGCTTTAGGGCAGAGCTGCATTGGGAAAGGTCACGCGATCCAGAGCGATCGAATTACCTCCGATCAGCAGAAACACTGTAACTGCATGCATGTTTCTGGCTCCCTCCACTCATAGGCTAAAACATAGCTTAAACCTGGGCCACGGAAGCACAAAGCTTTGGTTGGTATGACCATACCTGTTGTAAACCGTGTGATTTTTAAATGTGATGTTACAGATTATTTTTTTTATGTGTTTAGTGGACAGCATATGTAGGTATGATATTGCTGGTCCTGTGACAACTTTAAGCTCTGAATTCTTACTGTGACTAATAATAATGTGTAAGCTAAAATTATTTGGGGATTGCAATTCATATGAACTAACATTTGAGTTTGTATTTTAAGTAATCAAATTTCAATTTTTGAGCTGCTTACAGTGATATGGACGTTTGGAATTTTTCTGTAATATTAGTTTACTAACTTAAACATGGTTTGTTTTTTCAGACAACTTGATTTTAAGAAGAACGGTACAAATGTAAGGTTTCAAGTCTGCCTGGGCTAATTCTTCAAGTAAAAAGCAGAAGGGCTAAAAGGATATTGTCCTTATTTGAAGGATCGGAAACATGTGAACCTATGATGCTATTATATTATCTAAACAGAAATTCCACCAAGAAATTCCTGATGCACAAAACGAGATGTAGCGCTTGCCTCAAAACTTTACTGTCTGGTGTAACATTGTAGGCTCCGTGGCGTTATGTATTACAAGCTGTGCACGTAACACTATTTTTTTTCCCCCCCTAGGCTTACGATAACAAATCTGGTCTTGAAAGCTAGGCACCTCCATAATACCACGTAGCTGACAGTTTAGGTTACTGTGACTCACAACTCCCATCTTGAGGATAGCTGTTGAGAGAAACGCAGCTCTTTCTTGGTGGTTAATTAAAACTGTTTTCATAATATGATGGTCTGGATGCAATTTTGGAAGATATCCTACAATTACAAAAGGAAGTCTTGAGAATAAAATATTACTTCTAGCTATTTGCAAACAAGTTGTCTCTTTGCAATTGTCTATTATATGCACAGCAGCCAGTAGAATTCCCCTTTTTATTTTTTTTCCCCGCAGACCATCTTGATTCAAAACATCTATCGTAACCCCCAAAACAGTGCACAGACGGCTGACGGCTCACACTGTAAGTCCCACAGTTGGAGAAATTTTTTTAAAGAATGGTGTTAAAGAGCCCACTCCTAATTATGAGAAAATAATGTTGGCTTCTGAGCTGCTGACATAAAGCTGTTGCAAACAGGACAAGTGACGGAACTCTTCTTGCGCATAGGTCAAGGACTTGTTAAATGTGTGCAATTCAGAATGCAGAACTGACTGCATAAATTGGATGCGATGCAGATTCCCTTTTGCCCTGCAAAGCAAAACTTGAGTGCCTAGTAACACTGCATTCTCAAGGGTTAAACTGCAGACATTTCTCAAATTCTTGATTTACGAACAACAACCAAAAATAAAAAAAATAGGTATATATGTGTGGTACGGTAAGTTTCACAAAACTGGGTTTTCTTGCATATTAACATTTATAGGAAAAATGGAGATTTCATGTTATGCTGTAATTATTGTATTCCTTCCCTGGGATTTTGCTGTTAAGAAACCATGCAGTAAAGCCAATGTCAGATGATTATGCTTGTAATATGAATACTGCGCTTGGATGCCATCTATTACATGTCTGCCTGAAATCATGCAAAATCCCTCCACAGCAATATTGCCGAATAAAATTTAAAAAAAAAAAAAAAAAATACAATAATGCAGTATCATGAGATCTCTATTACTTTACAGTGTTAGGTTGATTCAGAAAGGTCACCAGCTAAGTGAAAATTCTCCTTCTCGGGAGAAAATAACCACCTTTCTTTCAGCACAGACTCGGCTAAAGCGACCCTAAAGGAAACCGGTTTCTTGTTAAAATTATTTTCCATAATATAAAGTTGTTGCGTTTTGTATTTCAGACCATTGCCCTCTTGAACATTTACCGTAACCCTCAAAACTCTTCCCAGTCTGCTGACGGTTTGCGCTGTAAGTTCATACAAGTTCCTTCACTGGTTCCCTGGGCTTGATTGTCAGAGCTCAGTGTCGACTTAAGCTGGTCTACCATTTTAGTTTAACAGATCAAACTGACCACATTTCATTAAATGTGTCCAAAACACACCAAAAAAAACCAACCAACCAAACAAAAAAAACCCAAGACTTTTTTTTGTCCCACTCGCCTTCCTCCTTGTTCTCAAAACCGAGGGGAATCTGAATACAATCTATTAAATCAAAAAGGGTTGACGTTTTGCTTCCCCTGTAAAGCAGTCTTGGTTGCACTGCTTCCTTCCCTCCACCTTTCTCCCTGCCAGTTACCTGTATCCTAGGAATACTGGTCTGTGTGTTTTGTGCCATCCGTTACGTTCTGCTGTCTAAAAGAGCAGGATAATGACGTGTTGAGTTCATCTGGAACAAATTTCCTGCTCTGTGAATGTTAAGAGAACATGAATTTGAAACTTTTCAGACTGCATGCAGAAGTTTGTCCTAGGCTAATGCGGCTTCCATTTAGTGTCTCCTTTGGAAGAATACCCTCTGACTGACAAACACTTCCCTTCTGGCAGCTGTCCCCTCTGGATAGGTGCATGCTTAGAATTCTTTCCATGTTTTGAAAATTCAAATTCCAAACCCAAGTTGCATATTTGCCTAAGAAAAAAATATCTTTCAAAGTACTTTTGAGGAGGGGAAGGCATTTGGGTACGGTCATGAACTAATTTAATGACTCCTCATGAGGTAGGAATGGGCATAAGAAAGCACCCTGTGAGACTGGCAGAGGTTAAATGACCAGGATTGTTGATCGGTGTTCTGTTGTTGTGCTCAATGATGCAATATTAGAATAAGATTTTTTTTTTAAAAAGAGTTTTAGAACCAAAAAGGATCGGTGTTATTTTCTAACTAATATTTCTTGTTGAAGTGAATATTGACTGCGTGGTAATAAAGCTTTCTTTGGCTATTCCTTTTTTTGACTGTTGGATTATAGACTAGTTCAGATTAGTTACCAGCATTTGATTAGACATGCTTTGTGAAATCAGCCACTAACTTAAAAGTCAACACTTGTCTCTTCTGCTTCTAAAAGTAATAATGGCCCAATTAAGTAACTTGAGTTTCTTGTTACAGCATCAGGCTAGATGCATAATGAGCTATAGAAGTTTGTCCAGATGCTTCAACAATTTTACTGGTTTGGAGGCTTTCTTGTTGCAGATGCTTAGTAGTTACTGCTGGTTCAGTAAACCAAAAACCATCCAGTTGGCCATTTCTACTCTGTCCCTCAATGAGCTGGTAACTAATTTGCACAGAATTGCAGTGTTTGGTTTGTGGAGCTGTTTAGATTGTTCAGCTGTGAGAGCCTTGGAACAGATCCTGTAGTGTTCTGAATGCTAGTATCCAACTCTAGGGTGCCTTGACCAGCGGGTAGCTCTTTAGCAGAGCCTGACCGCCATCTTCTGTGGTAGAGCTGGAGCTCTGGGACCAGTAGGTGTGCTGAAACTCCTGGCTCCCTGGTTTTTCAGTGTTTTGTCCCAACTTAAGTATTGCATGTATTTTAAATGGATAACTTGGGTAGCTGTTTAATGCTATTGTTGTTGCTTAACTGTCTTCCTTTCTATTGCCATTGTAGAGGATTAACCTTAGTTTTGAAAAGCAGTAGTTTAATTAGTAATTGGGCTTGTCAAGGTTCAGATACCGGTAGCCCTGGAATATAAATGTTTGTGAAGCTTGTGCATATATATGCTTTCCACTTTAGAAGGATATTGAAGTAGTTGTTAACTAACTGTTGCTTATGATCTCCTAATTTGACAATGGAATCTCCTTGCGAGTTTTTAGCACTTGTCCACCTGGTAAAAGGTAGTTATTACCAGTGTGGTTCACAAGAGGCCCCCTCTTTCGTACCTTTTTTTAAAAAATAAAAAGCAAACCAAAAAAAACAAACCCCAAAACCTTAGGTACCAGTAAGCTGTTATCAGTGGTTTTGGCAGAACCTTGGGAATATAGTTAAGTATTAAACTGTCTAGAAATAGTGGTTTAATATTTGATACTCCTTAATTTGCTATATAACTGTGGAGAAGAAGAAAGTTCTTAAAAGCAAATATGTATTAAATGCAGAAACATTGTTAGCCTAAACTATATAAGAAGCGCCCAGTAGCCGCCTTCAGGAGGTGAGCTGGGTGGAAGAAAAGTAATTACAACTCCAGAGTGTGGCTGGGTAATACTTGTGCCTTTGAAGAACAATGTAAAGTTTGTCCAAATGGTAATATTAGCCAAAAATGAGTGAGCCCAAAGCTTGTCTTTTTTTCATAACAGCCTGAGGTGAATAAACTCTGCTTTGTTGGCTCAGTTTCTTGTCTCCTATATTGTGAGCTAAAACAGTACTGTTGGTAATTTGAAGGCTAGAATAATTTTCTAGCAAAAAAAAAAAAAAAAAGGCAGGGTTCATTTAAAAGCTGCTCCACTTAATTTTGATAAACCACTTACCTGCTGAAGAGCTAATACATTAGGCTTTAATATATACAGCTTAATGTAGTTTAAAGTACTGTAGACTGGAAGAAATAAATGAAATTCATTCTTATATTCTTAATGCTTTGAAAAATCAGCCAAACTTACGTTGTTTTTTTATAGCAGCAGGCAAGCAGCGCTCATTTGTGAAGTCCAGCTTGGAGCATGAAAAATAATCTAACCTCAATATGTGGCTGGCTTGTCTTGCACTAAAAGTTGTTCTGCAGGACTACAGAAAAATTAAGTGATACTCCAAATTAAGCTAGAAAATTGCTTTCTGTTGCAAAGCTTCATGGTACCCTTCTCTGAGGGCACTGGGAAAAATGAGTCATTCCAATAACCATTTTGAGCTAATTAAAAAAATAAATTCTGGGCTATTTTACATTGTCAGCTCTCAAATTCTAGTGTATATGCTGGAGAGGTGGACATGTTAAAATGAAGTTCTGCCTTTAGGAAGAGGAATACCAAATTGGAATCATGCTTTAAAATATCCAAATGTAACAAAGCACTTGCCTTCTGTTTAGTTAAAATTGTTGGTAGAAAAAGTGGGACTGTACATTAAGCTTAAGTGATATTACAGAGTATTTCCCCTTCCTATAAATTTGTGGCATACAAGTTTGGCTCTGATTAAAACTTGGTTTGATTTGATCATGTCAATGTAATGTTTTGACATATACTTGGAGGACTCAAAACTCTTCAAACATATTTACCTTTAATACTCCTATTAGTTACCTCCATGCTATATGGTGACTTTTATGCTCCAGACGGCCTCTCTAGATTGTTTTGTAGTATGATCAAAATCTCTTCTTCCTTATTCATAGGCTCTAATCAATATGACTCTTTGATTTTTACAGGTGCTGTGAGCGATGTTGAGATGCAGGAACATTATGATGAATTCTTTGAGGTATGTGAAAGATGCGAAAATGCATTTAAGTGTTTGTGGATTTGTGGACACAAATGAGTTAAAATTGTTAGCACAGTTGGATGGATTCAGAGAAGAGTACTTGTTTCCTCAGGTGTTCATATAAACATACAACTTTCAGTACTAAACACTTTCTGGGAAAACCTTTGGTTGGATCAGCTTTAACTTTACTGTTTATAGCATACTTTGTTTAAAAATCAACAACTTAAGTGATGTAGCATTTTGATTCTATAATACCCTTCTTTGCTGTAAGTTGAAAATGTACTTACCTGTATAGCAGTAACTTAAGAAAAACTATAACACTGAGGCTTGTATGTAGTGTTTTCAATGTATCTTATGGATTCTGTAAATACTGCATGCATAATGTCTTCCATAGCTTTTTGTTGTACCCTTTTAGTGCTATACATATAAATGGACACAGTACAGGGTGAGCGAGTACTAATTTTAAAATCAGAAATGTAAAAAAAATTGGTTTGTTTCTTTTTTTAAGGAAGGCCTTCCTTTGTACTTACTAACAGCTGAAGGCAATAATGCTGTGCTTGTCACTAATGTGATGCAAACTTTTAATTGGTTGTTTCGTGCTTAGGAGGTCTTCACAGAAATGGAAGAAAAATACGGTGAAGTTGAGGAGATGAACGTCTGTGATAACCTTGGAGATCATCTAGTTGGAAACGTATATGTAAAGGTAGGATAAAGGGAGGCATGTTTATATGGTCAATAGGGGTGGGGCTTGCTGATTTACACCTTTAAAAGCTACTGGATGCTTGTAGATTTTTATGAGTGACTCTCTAGGTTATAAGGTCCTCTCCAACTTCACAATATAAAGTAGAAATAGTGAAAATGTGAATGAAATCTGAAAGAAATTTTAAGAGATGATGAGAAGCTTTTGTTGTAGTCAAAAACTGTGTTATTTTTATATAGATTAATGCTTCTTTTAAATGGGTATAAACACAGTCACCACTGCTGGACTGTTTGGTTTCCCAGATTAATTTCTGGTCTGTCTTCCCATTACACTGCCTTTATAGGCAGTTCAATATAAGCAGAGATTTCTTTGCAACAAGTGTGCATATTTTCAACAGGTGCATTTATTTTCTAACTTACTGGTGAAACAACATGTAACCAAGTTGTTTGGCAGTAGATGGGTGGTTTAAGGTGCAAACTGGAGCACTTGGATTTGGCTCTTAAAGGTCACTGGTATCTCCCAAATAACTAGAACAAAGTTGTCACTTGCAGAAATTTTATTGTGTGTGCACAGTGTTGGGGAGGTGTGAAAGATCGAATAATTTGGTGTGAGTCCTGATTAACAAAAAGCTAGTGTCTTTAAGCTTACCCTAGGTGTAATGGACTGTCCCAGGAACTCTGAAGTAGCTTGTAGTTTGATTACTGGTCCTAAGCCTCAGATACCACACAACTGATGTGATAGGCATCTTGGATGTGTTTCTGTTGCTTCTCTATTACATGAGAAAATGTTAATTTTGTTTTAGTTTCGCCGTGAAGAAGATGCAGAAAAGGCTGTGATTGACCTGAACAATCGCTGGTTTAATGGACAGCCCATTCATGCTGAGCTTTCACCTGTGACTGACTTCAGAGAGGCCTGTTGCCGTCAATATGAAATGGGGTAAAAAGTGACCTGCTCCTCTTTGCCAGTGGCAGTACTTTTGAAATGCTTGAACAGGCAGGGTGGTTGCTTGGGTGTGGCTTCTGTGTGTAGCGTAGCATAGGAAGATTGACCACTTCGGGTAGGACCTGCAGTCAGCCTTTGGACTTTGGGCATGGTTTTTTAATTTTGATCTAGGAATGAGTCAGTGTTAGTAAATGGTGCTTGCAATTCACTGGGTTTAATGTTGGAGGTGATGAACTTTTATATGGGTAGAGGTGCACTAGGGCTTTGGGCAAACAGGTGCAGCGTGGAGGTGGGAGTTGTAACCGTGCCCCTTGGCTTGTGTTGCAGCGAGTGTACACGAGGCGGCTTCTGCAACTTCATGCATCTGAAGCCCATCTCTCGAGAATTAAGACGTGAGTTGTACGGGCGGCGGCGTAAAAAGTAAGTTTGCTTTTAAACACAATTAAAACAGGTAAACCAAGGAACATTTGCTGAAAATTTTGAAGGCAAATCTTTAAACTTAAATCTTCTCTTGTTTTTTCTAATGCAGTTCCGACATGTGCCAGTGAAAGGGCATCAAGTGAAGCTAGCAAGTGGGCAGTTTAGAACAAAGGAATAGGTCTCTTAAAAGAAGTTACAGCTACATCTGGCTCTGTAGGGCTGTAGTTGCTGAAGTTTGATGTGGCTTTAAGAGAAGGCAGGGTTCAAGGAGAAGGATACTCACCAAGTTACTAAATATGTAGTGCCTACTTCTGGTTTGAATCCCCAAGCTGTGAATAGGTACAGGTGGGCGTTACTTGGGAGAAGTAGTGCTTTATGCCTCTTCTTTGTTTTATCTTCTCCGAAATGTGTTTGCTTGTGGCCACTGTTGGAAGCGGGTTACTTGGCTAATGGGTGTTTTGGCAGGATCTGGTAGGGCACTTTTAGCAGTGTGCACAATTGAGCCTATCTCTAGGTTATATTCATGACCCAACCTTGTTTTTAACAGTTAATGGCTAACTTTTCTGGCTGGTGTTCGTTCCTTGGTCTTAGTAACAGGCAGCTGCTGTGTTGAGCTCACTTTTTATTAACACTAGCTTCACTGTCATCTTTCTTGATAGGAATTCCTAGGAGAGAAAAGAGAGTAATTTTGCTTAATCACCAAAAAAAAAAAGATAAATATGTAATTAAATGTTTATCACAATATGAAATTATTTATTAAGGTACCTTGTAGAAAGGCTTATACCACTGCTGTTACTATGTTACCTGTCTTGGGGATGGTTCACTTCTAGCTGAATTTAATCTGCTTGCTTTTAGGGCCTTGCTCTTTAGAACAGGCATACGAAATTGTTGAACTTCCTTTCATATTATGTGCAATATTGTAGGTTTCTTTCAATTGCAGAAGGTGCCTAGGATTATGAATGTGATTTTTTGTATAAATGCCTCTAATTGGCAGTGTCCTAGAATGTGTGGGGATGAACTTGACTTTGTAAAATGTAGGTTTTGTTGCTTTGGCACATGTATTTTGCCTAAATACTTTACTAAAATATTCCAATTAATAGTAATTTCAACTTATATTTAAGCTTTTGAGATGTTTGATTTCTGAAAAAGATGGAGCGTGCTCTTGTATTGGCATAAGGTATCGCCTTTTATTGCAAGAAAGATCAGACTTGTCATATTTGGCTTTGGAATATGATTAGCGTACCGGTAGCCCAGTTTCAGTCTGTGGTAAGACAAAGTAGCAAAGTCCTCCATCCTTTGTTGCTATTTAAATTTTGTGCAGCTAAAGCTGTCATGGTTTAACAGTAAGGCTTGATAACAACAACAAAAAAAAAAACAAACAAAAAAACCCAAGAAACCAGGTTAATGTCATTGGAGTTTCACAGGTAGGTTTTGTAACATAGACTGACCTGAAAGTAGTTCTACACAGAATGGAATACATCAAAGTTCCTTGAATAGGAAAGAGGATCAACCAGAATTTATTAGTAATAGATTAATTTAGTAATTCTGCACAACTCAGTGGCATGCAAGAGTTACTTATTTCTCTCTGTCACAGCAAAATTTGTTACCACGCACAAAACATCTTCCCATGGAACAGTATTAGGCAAATTTAAGGCTTGGAGCTTTCAACTCCCTGCGCTTTTTAGTTCTGCTGTAGCTTCTGTACCTATTTAAAACTGCTGTTTACCTATTTTATAAAATTGACTTTTCTAAAATGCTTAAAGAGATTCACACCACTCTTTTCCTTGATAAGTGACATGTTAGAAGCTATAAATCCATTGCAGCTGTGTTAGCAAGTACTTTCTGGGTCATTTTAGCTTTCTTCCTGAATTTAAGTCATCTGCCTTAGAAGCAGAAACATTTGCAAATGCTGATAGCTTCTGGAAGGAAGAGGGAAGGGGGAAAAGAGAAAAAATAAAACTAAATAACTGAGTTGTAATTGCTAATTAATGCAGTTGATTTAATAGGAGTGGACTTAAAACAGTTGTAGGCTTTTGCTGTGCCTTGTTAGGAGCTATTCAAAACTGCCCAAGCAGTTGCCCTCTTCTCTTGCTTCTTCAATTGACAACTGTGTAACAGTGCATGTGGTTCCTCTGTGCCTTCCATTATGTTTTGCACATCCACAGGAGTGGGCGACTGGCAGCAAACAGTCGAGTCTTCAAACAGGGTGTTGACTTGTGTTTACAGGCTGAACAAATTTAGTGTTTTGTAGCCTGAGAGCCAAGTTGCTAATCCTTTTAAAGCCACGTTGCCTTTCTCTTGTTACCTAAGTCCTGAAGCGTCCCACTGTGCGGTGTACTGCAAGGAAATTGCTGAATGTGATGAAACAATAAAATGTTCAAACTTTCTTTGAAGGCATAGATCCAGGTCGAGGTCCCGTGAACGTCGGTCTAGATCCAGAGATCGTGGTCGTGGAGGTGGTGGTGGTGGAGGAGGAGGACGTGAGCGTGACAGGAGGCGGTCAAGAGATCGTGAAAGATCTGGTCGATTCTGAGCCATGCCATTTTTACTGTATGTCTGCTAGAAAGTGTTGTAGTTTGACCAAACAAGTTCATAATGAGATTTTTTTTAAAGATGGGCTTCTGAATAAAAAATTTGTAGTGATACAGTATTCTTTGTGTAACTTGTTTCTTGTGGGGGGAGTCTTTTTAACTGTCATTCCTCTATCTTGAAAAATACTTGGATTAACTTTGCCTGAGGGAAAGGTGGTAAATGTACTGGAGGAGCGCCAGTTTTGGGTTTTTTTCTTATTTGGATATAATTTGAACTGTTGATAAAAATGTATGTGTATATAATATAAAATATTATATACATAGTAAAAATAATATACTGCTTAAGAAACAGTTACTCACATAAGTTTCCCTTTTCTGCTATGCTGTCTGCTTATTTAGGTTAGTTTAGGCACATTTAAAAGGAAGGCTGTGCAAAATTGCATTTATTTACCAAGTAGAAACGCTTAGTTACAAAAATGTATGTTTGTTTGTTACCAGAAGTCTGTGCTCTGTCTATCAATGTGACTGTGGCATTTACAATAAAT
>NW_008586082.1:0-9931 GCF_000691845.1 Merops nubicus | reverse complement strand
TTTATTATTATTTTTATTTTTTTTTGATTCTTCACTAAATTCCTTGTCTTTGGCTGGAAGGAAAGTTGCCTAGTGCAGTGTGGGGAAAAAAAGCAAGATTTTTACTGTAATGATTCATAATAGGCAGGTGAGGGTGTTTTTTTTAAAAAAAACAAACAAACAAAAAACAAAAAAAACCACCTCATGCTCCATGCAACATTATACATAGGTACTATTGAAGGATGTGCAAGGTCCTAATTACAAGGACCAAATTCCTTAACAGACCCCCCCCAACTCTATGTTCTCTTACCTGTCAGTTAATGAAAAGCATTTTGTTAGCATTCAAAGTATAGGAAATGAATCGGATGCTAGTGGAAATTTTTTCCACTTTTTTTTTCTGGCAGTCTGAAGTGTGATAAAAGCTAATGGGTAGATGGCAGTTTCTTTGCAAACAAGACATCTTCCTCTCTGAGTTCTCCCTGAAATCCCCCCAACTCTATGTTCTCTTACCTGTCAGTTAATGAAAAGCATTTTGTTAGCATTCAAAGTATAGGAAATGAATCGGATGCTAGTGGAAATTTTTTCCACTTTTTTTTTCTGGCAGTCTGAAGTGTGATAAAAGCTAATGGGTAGATGGCAGTTTCTTTGCAAACAAGACATCTTCCTCTCTGAGTTCTCCCTGAAATGCACAGTAGCTATATATTATAGGTTGTGTACCTATTAAGGATTTAAAGCTCTAAGTGGAATGTTTCTGGAACATCTTGAGAGACAATTTGTACAAGGCGGACTTGCAGTTTAACTTCATGTTTGCTTATATTCGAAATGTAATGTAATAAATTTTGGTCTGTGGTCATATTTCTGCAAGATACCACATCATGTTTATGAAGCTGCATAACACATTACAGCTTTCCAATGGGAGACAGAATTTACTAGTGCTTTTTTAGTTCTGATTTAGATAACTTGCTAAATTATAAATCTACTTAATTATTATTAAAAACAAAGGGAAAAAGGAAAGAAATAGAAAGGATATGGAAACATTATATAGCCAGATTAACGGACCAGCTTCTCTGCCTCCAAAATAAGTATAAAGCTCATTTTACTCACTGGAACTTGGAGTTAGCAGAGTGATACTGAGAAATGAGCTTTTTTAAATTATTAATCTGCTTTGCTTCTTGCAGCTAAATTCTTGCACCGATTCAATTTGAAGTTTTGTTTGCACTGGATGGTTTGGACAACCAGATTTCGGAAATTAATTTGCCAGTAACCCTTTCAAAGAAATGTGTTGCTCTGTGTGATGTTTGGTTGTAAGCACATGCATCAAATGATGCTTTCTTTTCACTGGAAAAAACTGAGCAGTGTCTGTCAATAAATGGATGAACTGAAACTTGCGGTATTTCTGCTAGGCATTAGAAATTTAACAGTGATAATTCAGTTCTTGCAGTTTACAGGATATAAATCTAGTGCTAGTTCCTCTAGTGAGATTTTTGGATTATTAGAGTTTTCTTCAATCCGGACCTCAAAAGGTCAGGACAGTTTTGTTTTTTTTTTTTTTTTTTTAAACAGTATCTACATTATAACATTACAATGTGGATACTATTTAAACAGATTTAAGATTATTTTTACACATATTGATGCAAACTGATTTGCTCTGTAAGCAAGTTAGTTTTAAATGAGTATAAATGTGTCCCTGTAATGACGTTCATCTGTTTATCCAAACCCTCTTGTGCTGCAGGTATGTTCTTTGTGTGAGCAGGTAGCAGGTGTATTTTCCCCTCTCCCTTCCATACAATTTTTAAGAAAGCACTCTTGAATTTCACCAGATGCATCACTTTAGGGTTTGACTGCACAGCTACTGAGAAAATTAACCCTATAACTGGAGTATGCCATACTGGGCACTGAAAGCAATGCATTTTACTGGATACTCGAAGGAAAAAAAACCTTGTGCACTGATCATTACCTGATTGTATAATGGTTACCTAGTGACAGCATTTGGCATATAAGCTAAGTTCATGACATATCTTCAGTTAGTTTCACCTTCTAAGACTATACTACCAGTAAAATTCATCAATCTTGAAATCTAAACTGCACAAATTTGCTTGAACACTTAACATATGGTCATCCAAACTGTATTGGCTTACCAGTGCAAACCAAGTGGAAATCCTGCCCTGCCCTTCTGTTGTTGCTCCCAACATGTTAGAGTAATTTCGACCCCCCAGCCCTCCCTTCTCCCTAAGGTACCTACTTCTCACAAATATTGCATTGTTGACTCTTCTGTTAGAGAGTGGATCTTAATTTATGGAATTGCTTTACCTCAAATAAGTGACAGCATACAGTATTTTCTAAAGTCTGAGTCAATTAGGTTGAAACTGTTAATCCCAAGTGGCTTCCTTTTCTTTGTATTTGGCTCTTATTCTGTGAAAATGCTGCTTGTCCATGAATATGATGTATGTTGAGACTGTAAAACCAAATGGAGAAAACTTGTTCAAAATAAAGCCTTTTTTTATAAGAATATAACAAAAAATTATCCCTTTCCTTTAGATGGGATGCTGATCTCTGAATGATGAATGAGGACATAGACTACAAGTTTTTAGACCTGGTAGAGCATGTTGTCAACTGAAAAAAAAAAAAAAACAAACCAAAAAAAACAACCAACAAACACAGAAACCAAAATGATACCCAGGCAAGCCCCTTGACCTTTCCATGTTTATTTGATGAAGTATCAAAATCAAAAGAGTGCAACTTGGAGTTGGGGGTTTATTTTGGTTTTATATTGGTAACAGTTCTGGCTGCAGAATTTTGGGTGTTAGTGGCAATGGACACAGTTGTTAGAACAGCACCTTAAGCTGGATATACTATCAGTAATATATTAGAAACAAGACTGGGGGCTTGGACATTAATCACCTGCTCCAAATGCTGGTAACTGCTGCACTGGTGGCTGCCCCAAAAACCAGTCCCGTTCAGGAAGAGTCAGAATCGGTGTGCGCTCACCTCAACTGGTGAGGCAGTAATGCCGAACAGGTAAGGCTGTCCTAGGAGACAGCGTTTGTGGCTGGAGTAATTTGCCATTTATTGTAAGGATGGAGCCAAGCTGTATGGCTGTAGAGCACAATTTTACCTCTGAGTGCATGAATTTCAATTTTGGAAAAAAAAATCAGAATTGAAGCCAAATGTCTGTGGAATAAATCAATACGTCTTCTTGTTGAAATGAAAACAATACATTCAAAAACTGCACAAGTATTTCTCAATTCATCTGATTAGCCAACGTTACTTTTTATACAAGCGTCTCCAAATTATTTTACTACTTGCAGCATGCATTTTGTTTAATTCACATACAAGGAAAGTGGAACATGTCTCTAAAACTATGTGGTCAATCCTTCCTTGTCAGCAATGTGTTCATCAGTCATAAACATCTAACCCTTTGTTAATACATGTCAGGTTCTATTTCTTAGGAAATTGGAACCTTCAGTAAGAAGAAGTGCTAGTAGAAGGACACTGCGATCCTGTACTGCACTCCTGTAGTGCTGCTGCTGCAGCAGCAGAACCATTTTAGCATGTCCTTTTCCCCTAGTATGGCTGCTGGAGGGTACTTCCAAAAACGTTTTTAATTCAACTGATCTAAAGTTTCAATTGTAAGTTGAATTTGTGGCATCACGTTGAATGGTGGAAGATAACAAACCATATCTGCTGCCAACAGACCAGCTCTGGTAGCCAGTGGCTTCATTTCGGTCTATGCAAAGCGGGCAGTGAAGGGTTTGCTCACCTCTAACTGTTGGGTTGCAAATGCCTACTTAGGAGTACAATAATCATGGGGTTCAATGTTTTTTTTTTTCCTAATTTCAGTTTTGGTGTTTGCTTTCTAACTAGATCGTTCTGACAGGACCGCAGGCAAGCTACTTGTGTTTGTGCATCAGCAGAGCAGAAAGGTGCTAAGTTGTGATGAGATGGTGGGCATGCTGGGGACGGTAGCTTCTTGGGTGAGCTAGAGTCCTGTAGTACAGCTGTAGTCCTGTAAGTACAGCTATCCCTTTGAGCTAAGTACCTTAAAAACTTTCAGAGCTCTGCAAGCTGTTTCCACTAGGAAGAGAAAATTGATACGATTCAGGTATTCCTTTGGGAAAAACCCATGCATTTTTGATAAAGGTATGCAGAGTGAACACTGTGAAATCAGTGCATTCTAGGTGACAAAAACTGTGTATATAGTTGGGTCTGGATGAAGAAAAAAGGAGTTTCTGCTCTGGTTTCAGTGAGCCACAAGACAAAGTGGGGAGAAGGGCAGCAGAGAGCAATCAAGCCGATCTCGGCTCGTCATTTTTCACAGAGAAG
Source organism: Merops nubicus (assembly GCF_000691845.1). Classification (NCBI taxonomy): domain Eukaryota; kingdom Metazoa; phylum Chordata; class Aves; order Coraciiformes; family Meropidae; genus Merops; species Merops nubicus. The sequence continues at coordinate 5,629 of NW_008586082.1, read as the reverse complement.
CCTTCAGCCTGCCAGGCTCAGGCCTGCTGTGTGCTGCCAGGACCTGGTTTGACTTTAAGTCTTGCTACCTACGCGGCTGAATACTGGAAGTGTTTCAGACTGTGCTCACTTTCTTCCTGGAGCTGTCTGGGACTGCAGCCAGGTGGAGGCAGGGAGAGAAGGAGGGAGGGAGCTGCTCCCACTGCAGCCTGTGCACCAGCCTGCCTCCTGGGCCTGGGAGCTGTGGGAAAAGCCAGGAGGAGCAACCACTCCTCCCTTTGCTGCCCAACCCTCTTTCCCTCGAGAGCTAATAACACTCGTGTCTAAGGGAAAGATGAGAGAGGACTTCACGGATCAAAGCAGTCCTGCACATCTTCCATCATTTCCTCCTTCCTCTTCAGTGAACACAAAGGGTGCTTCCTCTCTGCTCCCTCTTGTGTTGGTGGAGAAAAAAGTCCTAGAGTTACAAGAGGAGAAGAGGCTTGATAAAAGGGCTCCGAGGCAGGACATGAAGAACTGATTTCCGTACAAAGCACAAGTGGAAAGTGAGCAGGCAGCTTTACTGGCTTTGGGATTGCACACAACACCTAATTGTTGCACTGCTGGATGTAGGCAAGGGAAATTCAAAAGTCTAAGGCCAAGTCTGATCAAGTCTGCTGGTGCACTTGCTGGCAAGTAATATCTGGACCAGCCTTTTCATTCTGGAAGACTCATAATTTTTGAACCTTTCATGAGACCATGTTAACCACAACAAAGACGCATTTATTTGTTCTTCTAGCTAAGGAGACAAGCCATTGGACAACTCTGTAATTCTCGAACAGATGTGGTGGCAGCTCTAACATCTGACAGAAAAAGTACCTTCAGCAGAGGCAATAGATCTGTAGTTAAAGGGTCAGCAGCAGATTATGTCCTCCTTGTAGTACTAGCGGATGATTTTAGCAAGGTTTCTGACAGTCTCTCACTCCACCCTGGTATCTAAGCTAGGTTATTACAGTCTGCAAAGTGGCTTGTCAGATGAGAGGAAAGCTATCTGAGTCATCTGGCTTAGAGGGCAGTGATTAATAGTTCCTACCCTCCCTGGAGACCAGTTCCGAGTGCCATACTGTGCTAGTATCTTGTCCTGTTTTAATATTTTTATCAGTGACTTACAGGGGAGAACAAGTGGGTCCTCATCGGGTTTGTGGATGATACGAGACCAGGGTGGTGCACCTGACACACGACAGGCCCAGGCAGTCATCCACAAGGACCTGGACAGGCTGGAGGGATGGGCCAACAGGAGCCCCATGAAATTCATCACAGACAAAGTCCTACCCTTTGGGTAGACCAACACCTGACAGGGCACAGGCTGGGGACTGCTTGGCAGAGGAGCGGCTCTTACACAGTTAGGGCCCTGCAGGTCATGGTGGGCAGCAAAATGCCCACCAGCATGGCCTGGGAACAGAAGACTAACTGCATCCTTGGTAGGATGAACAGGGACAGCCAACAGGCTAAAGGAAGTGATTATCCCTCTCTAGCTGGCACTCATTAGGCCACGTCCAAAACTATCATTTTGGACCTCCATATGTAAAAAACATCTACGAGTTGAAGTGAGTTTGGGGCAGGGGAGAGGGCCTCTGAGACACCCAGGGGCTGGAGGGGTGGCCCTGTGAGGACAGGCCAGGTGAGCAGGGCTTGCTTAGCCTGGGGGCGGGATGATTGTGGGGGAAAAGTCAGGATCTTAAGTAAAGTCATAAATTGAAAGAGAGAAAGTTCCAGCTGGATGTAGAAGAAACAATTTCCCTATGAGGACAGTCAGGCACTGGACTGGCTCTTCAGTCTCTGTCCTGGGAGGCCGCCAAGATCAGACTGGACATGGCCTGAGCAACCTGGGTTGCTCTCTAGATGGACCCTGCTTTGAGCAGGAGGCTGGACAGCAGATGTCCTGAGGTCCCTTCCAGCCTGAGCAATGCTGTGGCTGTGATGTTCAGCCTCATTGTTGTAACTTTGACCTTTTCCACTTTTTCCTGCTGTGAAGGAACATAAAAAGTGGTTTATCCCCTTCCTCATTGTCCTTTAGCTAAATGAAGGCAGTTCTGCCTTTTTTGTTTTCCTCTTCTCTGAACAACTCCACTTCTTTCAGTCTTTATTCCCGGGCCATGTTTCTCTCTCACCTTCTTGCAGTGACCCTCAGGCTGTGTCCCACACAGGTCATATATTTCTCTGAAATGCCACATTCCAGATGGAACATGGTACCTCGACAAAGCACACCAGTGCCAGGTGTGCCATGTGTCCTGCAGACTGTATGCCTGTTTGCATAACCCCTTATGATGTTTGCTTTTTTCACAACAGCAGGGCCTTGTTGATTCACATGGAGTTTCCTTGGCACTATAGTCATACCTTCTACTCTACACAATTGCTCTCCAGATAGTGGCTACTCAAGCAGCTGATTGTTCCTGCCTAGCTGTAAGATTTTGCATTTGTCCCTATGGGACAACTTCCTATTTTACTTCATAATTTTGCTTCTCCAGTCTCTCAAAGATCATTTTGAATTATGATTCTGTCCTCCAAATAGTTTGTGGCCTCTCCAATGCAGTTAAAATATGAGTGGCTCTTCTTGGGCTGTTTTTTCCTCCCTTTGTATAAAAACATTTCCATGAGCTTGTGCAATAGCCATCTGCTCTCCCTTCCTTAAAGGGCTCTGGGTACCACCAAAGCATTACTGGTTCTTTGGGTGACCTCATCAGTCACTCAGAAAAAGCCTCCACCACCTGATCTTTCTCCTTCAGTGATCCTACCACAACAGCATTTACCTTTTCTCCCCTCATCTCTTTGATCACTGATTGTACTTTCCCATGGGTTCCCTCTCCTTGACCTTTCCATCTTCAGCATGTCTGCTCATCACTGATATCAGAAACAACATTCTCTGTTTGCCATTCCCAAATAAGCTGTTTATTTCTATGTAAATATTCCAGTCAGTGTCACATTGCAGCTAGGCTGATCAAATCACAATTTTGATTATAAAGCAACACTCACCACAACTGCCCTCGTTCCTTGGGAGAAAAATAATCCTAAGTGTTGTCAGATCTCAGGAAAAAGCATAAATGGCTTCACTTATACAACTGAAGGTGACCTGATGATTTATGGGAGCTATTCGCAAGGGTGGGTTGAAGAGTAATCAAAGTATCCCACTAATTAGGCTCAGCCACAGTGGGTCTAATTAGCAGGCAGCGGGATGGACAAAAACTTTGTGTATTCATTCCCAGCCACCGTGACTCATTTTGATGCCACTAATACCAATGGTACAGTACGGGTTGGTGTTGCTGTGGATATCTTTTAAGTCAAAACTCCCCTTTTCTTGTAAGCTTTGCCAGTTTGCCTTCACCTGGGTGCTGCCACAGCAAAGGGGATTGAATTTGGAGCGTGGAGCTGTGGTGCAATTTCAAACACCTCTCCTTAGCCTCACACGTTATGATCAGGTAGTGTCCAGCATGCCTAGCGCTGTCGCTTGGTCTTACAAGTCTCCTCAGAGATATCTGGTTTACATTTTACAGGATCTGGCAAATCCATCTGTGCTGCTGATTTCGTTCCTTGACCCCCACCTGCCTGAAGTCGCGGCAGTTGCTGCGAGGCTGGCAGTTTGTCCAGCAGAACAGCTCACTCGGTGCCTCCTCCCACAGCCCCTCTCGAGAGGCACCACAGGTACGGTTATCCCCCCTCGGCTGCCCTCTGTGGGTGCAGCTGCAGCTTTCTGACACTTGCTCCCGCGCCGGACCGAGGAGTCACAGATTTTTGCTTTGCTGTGCTTTGTGGCTGGGCCTCGCGCGTGCGCTGGTGCCTCTCGGTTCTTCCCACACCCCTGTCCAGGGCCAGGCGTTCTTAACATCAGTGTTTGAACACTCTGCATTCTGTACTCCAGCTGCGCCAGCTGCGAGCTAGGACCCGCTTTTCTAACTGATGTTTTTCTAAGTGGGGCTACTGGTTACTTGTGCAAACCACACTCTACATGCATGTTTGAGACAAAATTAACTAGACAAACTGCGATTTAAAGTAAATAACATCCTGTTTAACAGCAATATTTTCTAGTAAAACTTACTTTAGTTAAATGGTTATAACAATGTGGAATTCAAAACTTGATCCAGAAAGGGGTAGGGGAAAAGAGATGGAATTTGTCATCAATATGGATATTCCTCTGTAATTCGTGTGGTTTTTCAGCATATATAATGAAACAGTTGCCTCAGTGTTGCTGTTTATATAAGGCAAATATAAAATATCTGTCTCTTCTCTTGATTTGTTTTTCATTGCTCAGTGTTTTTCCTTTCTTTTTTCATAGATTTCACTCCACATTCCAGTCTTGGTCCATTTTCTTACCAGAGAGACCCACAACTTTGTAACCCTGAGACTGATCATTCAGTTCAGACCAGTCACATCCAGTTGTACAGTCTTTTCTCTCAGTTTTACAACTTGATTAAACATCCTGTTCTTTTTAACTTTTACTCTCCAAATACATGCAATACTCTCCAAATAGCTATACTACCTAGTATCTATATGTATAGATGGAGACATACAGTTGTCTCCGTTCTTCTGACTACATAAAATACTTGGAACACTTCAGGATGAATCATGTTCTAAAATAAAGCTACCTTGAATTGCTTTTCTTTTTATTGGTAGTTTTTATAGACACAGGAGAAATTGCTGCTTGGACTTTCTACAGCAACAAGCTATGTTCTCGAAACATTTATCTCTTCTGCTATCTCATGATTTCATGCAAGGCTTTTTGTTAACCTTCTGCATAATCTGGAGTACCTTGTGGTTGTCGAGAGTTACACGGAGACAATCTGCACTAAAGCATATTAAAACCACCTGCACCCCACGATATACATCGTAAAGCTCCATTCCAACAGTGCAGATGCAGCCATCATGGCACTGAGCAGCTCCCCAGGCAAATGGCTCATTCTCACGTTCTCAAACACCATCAGAAGTGTAGTAGTTACATCAGAGCATAACAACCATCCATTGCATTGATGCCATACTGACTCATGAAGGTGAAGCCAATTCGGCTAGGACATAGTTCCCCTTGAAGCTCGATGGCTGCTCCTTCCTGACAAGCAGCCCACAGCCTGCCTCTGTGCCAGCAAGCCCACCAGCAGGTGAGTGCCTAATTGTAGGCAACATTTGGAGCTTCAAGCAAAGTGTTTACGTGTTTTCCAGAGTCATGCTTAGGGCTTGACACCTTTTGGGATAAACCTAGTTCCTAAGTTGTGGCACAGCTACTTCTACTGAAATGACCAGCGTGGGTTTTTTTTGGTGAGACACTTGTACTTTCTGTATCATAGAATCACAGAATGGTTTGGGTTGGAAGGGACATTTAAAGGCCATGTAGTCAAACCCCCCTGCAGTGAGTCAGGGACATCTTCAGCTAGATCAGGTTGCTCAGAGCCCTGTCCAACCTGACTTTGAATATTTCCAGGGATGGGGCATCTACCACATCTCTGGGCAACTTGTTCCAGGGTTTTACAACTCTTGTTGTAAAAAAAAGTCTTCCTTTTACCTAGTCTAAATCTATCCTCTTTTAGTTTAAAAACTATCACCCCTTGTCAAGCTGCAACAGGCCCTGCTAAAAAGACTTATCTTTCTTATAGGCCTTTGTTAAGTACTGAAAGGCCACAATAAG
>NW_008586081.1:35627-58815 GCF_000691845.1 Merops nubicus | reverse complement strand
CGTTGTCATGTCTGGAGACAGGATCTTCATCCTGTTGAGCTTCACTTGGGGAGGCTGCTATAATATACAGGCTGGAGGTTTCCTTCAGCTGGCTCAGCTGATCTGAGCAGGGGTTGTAGCTGACAGAGCAGGGGCAGCAGGTGCAGTGTTGCTGATATCAGACCTGAGATCAAAGTTTGTTGAGGTTGCCTAATTTTATTTAGCTTTATTTGGGTGCTGCTGCATTTGCCAGGCAAAAAGCTGCTTCATCTGAGAGAACTGCATGTGGTATCTGCCTCTGCTGCAGTTCCAGTTTGCACGTGAACAAATCCTCTCCTCTAGCTACTATTTGGGCAGAAATAATACTTATTTTCTCCCACCACCACCACCTCCAAACTGCAGTTAGATTAAAAAAACCAATAAAACTATTTAAATAAAGGTTAATAAGTGCTCTGTTACCTGAACTTGGTTGGGGTGTTCTGATGCTACTGAGCCAAAATGAGGAAAAAAAAATGACACAAGTGTTGCTAAGCACCAGAACAGTTTCTAAGATATTTCAAAAGCTGTAACATCCAGCCAAGCACCTACTCCTTGGGAACAACAGAAGTTCAGTTGGATTTCAGGCTCTGCTGATTTCTGAAGGGAGTGCTGATTCATGGAGTAGAAGGAGGTAGGAAGCTGCCTCCACACCAGGATATCTTCTGAAGAAAATATCCCATTACCATTTCTGATGGGAAGGTCAAGAGATCTGATCCCAGGGTCTAGTATTCAGCTTAATGCTACAGTAATGGGACCTTTGGCATCTAGCTCTGTAACTGGCAGGCTGGTAACTGTGCACCCCAAAAACACCTAAGTGTCTATTTATGTCCTGAAGGAAAAGTCTGTCCCATCGAGATTTCCTATTTTTACACTCCATGCATTTCTGTTTAGCTGCCTCAGGAGTCCTGTGTACTGGGTTCACACCTTTTTCAGCTAGCTGGGTGGGGTTGGTGTTGACTTTTCTAATGGTATTTATCAAGCAAAGGGATCTTTCAAGGTCATCCAGTCCAACCCCCTTGCAGGGAGCAGGGACATCTGCAGCTAGAGCAGGGTGCTCAGAGCCCTGGTCTACCTGTGCCAGTGTTTCACCACACTCATAACAAATATCTTCCTTCTATCCAGTCTAAATCTGCCCTTTTTAAGCTTAAAACCATCACCCTTTTCCCTGTTGTACCTGCTAATTGTACCTATAACATACCCTGCTAAAAAGATGTCCCCATCTTTCTTCCAGACCCCCACGTTAGGAGATGTGTAACTAGATCATATCAGGCACATCTTCTTCTCTCGAAGGTATCCTAGTGAATAACCTTCATGGGTCTTGAGCCTTCCCTGAAGCATTCAAGAGGGTGAAGATAAATCTTCACCATGCAAATCCCTTCAGGGATGTATTTGTGACCTCAGGTACCACAAAGTAGCCCCAGCTCCTCCATGGTGGGGGCTCAGGATGGGGACGTCTCTTTGTGTCGTTTCCTTCTGATGTTAATTCCACAACCCCAAAACCTGGCTCTGCATAAATTACTGAAGGAGAAGTGATGAAACTGTCCCTCTTGGGAGACAAAGTTACAACATGCCTTCTAAATGGGGATAGGATAAAATTCAGAAGTAGGACAGAGGACAGGTCTTCAGATGAAAGTAGTTGCAGACAACAGCCAAGCCCTTGTGACAACTGAGACATCCATAACTCCAAAACCTGTGCTCTCTTTCTTCATGTCTCTCTTTTCTCCCTGAAATGTCCAACATTTAGCTACTCTGTGTTGAAAACTAGAGAAGAGAAGGCTCTGGGGAGGACCTTCTTGTGGCCTCTCAGTATTTAAAGGGGGCTAAGTAAGAAAGATGGGGACAGAGTTTTTTTAGCAGGGTCCGTTGCAATTAGCACTGAAAATTTGAGCCTGTGAGTTGATCATTGTTGAGTCTTTATCTGTGCAGAGGATTGTAATGTTAAGGAGTAATCCCATGTGATTGGCTGTGGAAGTAGGAGTATTGTACGTCTGTGTGTAGCACAGCCCAAAATCATCTTAGAATCATAGAATCATAGAATCCTTTAGGTTGGAAGGGACCTTCAAGATCATCAAGTCCAACCATTGAGCCATTAGGGCTCTAAAGTCCTCTGCTAAAACAGATCAGAATCTGTCAGGGTTGGAAGGGACCACAAGGATCCCCCAGTTCCAACCCCTCTGCCATGAGCAGGGACAGCTCCCACTAGACCAGGCTGCCCAGAGCTTCTCTCCATTCTCTTGGTTCTCCATCTCAAAATGATGCTTTATGAAGGTTGATTAGGGAGTGGCTTTGAGTTCAGTAAGCTTTTTTTTTGGTGAAGCACGGTGGCTTTTCTACTCTGATGTAAACTTCCTGCTCTGTTTTGTTTCTTCCCTTGTCCAGCTCCCAAAAAACCTCCCACCCAACCCCCAGCTGACCCTGTGGTGAAAAATAAAACAGAAACCTCAGTGACACTGGCGTGGTCCCCCCCGAAGATGAACCGCCCCGTTCCCATCGACGGCTACGTGGTGGAACGCAAGAAGCTCAGTGGCTTTACCTGGGTGAGGTGCCACGAGTCCCCTGTCCCTGCCCCAGAGTTCACGGTGGGCAACCTGTCAGAAGAGGCTGACTACCAGTTCAGGGTGTCCGCGGTCAACGCGTATGGGCAGAGCCCCTACCTGGAGTTCCCGGGGAGCGTGCGCCTGGGTGAGCACAAAACCATCACAGGACCATGGGTTGGGTTGGGTTGGGTTGGGTTGGGTTGGGTTGGAAGGGATCTTACAGATCATCCAGTTCCAGCCCCTCAGCCATGGGCAGGACACCTCCCACTAGAGCAGGTTGCTCCAAACCCCATCCAATGTGGCCTTGAGCACCTCCAGGGATGGAGCATCCACAGCTTCCCTGGGCAACCTGTGCCAGGGTCTCACCACCTTCATGGTGAAGAATTCCTTCCTTGTATCTAACCTAAATCTACTCTCTTTTAGTTTAAAACTGTTACCCCTCATCCTATCACTACACTTCTAAGTGGTCTCCCTCTACATCTTTCCTCTAGACCCCCTTTAAGTACTATAAGGCCACTATAAGGTCTCCTTGGAGCCTTCTCTTCCCCACCCTGATCAACCCCAACTTTCTCAGCCTGTCCTCATACAAGAGGTTTTCCATCTCTGTGGTCATTTTCTGGCCCTCCTCTGGACCCGCTCCAACAGGTCCATGTCCTTATGCTGGAGGTCCCAGAGCTGGATGCAGTACACCAGGTGGAGCCTCGTGAGAACAAAGCCTAGAATAATAGAATCATTTGGGTTCACAAAGACCTTTAAGATCACTGAGTCCAACCATTAAACCAAACACCACCAAGCCCACCACTGCCCCATGTCCCTCACACCACATCTCCACGGCTTTAAAACCCCTCCAGGGGTGGGCTCAGTGTAGGCTCAGTGGCCTCCTTAGCATCCTTCTGAAATCTAAGAATACTACTGGTTATTAAAGAAATTACACAGTTCTTGGGGAACCCACATGTTTCAAGCTTCTTACACCTTTAAACATCTTAGGAGGGTAAAAAACCCAAGTAAAATATTCCTGTGGTTCTTTCCATGCAGAGACAGGACCCACCCTACTGCTGGAGGTCAGTTACCTGCAGCTGTAGAAGTCAAACCCTGTTGACCCACTGCTTTCAATGCATGGAAACTGTATAAGGCTGTAGGATTTTATTCTTATGTCTTGTTTACCCCCAAAACTTTGTTCTTAGGGAGATCTGTTCTCCAGCATGGCACTCTTCTGTCCTCTGAACTCAGAGATATGTTGTTTTCCTTCCCCAGAACCAGTCCTGGCTGTGAAAACCCCCCTGACGACTGTTGAAGCTGTACCTGGAGGGGATGCCCTGTTTACTATTGACCTTACAAAGACATGTTCTGGGACTTGGTACCTCAATGGCAAAGTCTTACAGGAAAGTGAGACCTACACCATTAGGAGAACTCAAACGACTCACACCCTCCTCATAAAGAACGTCACCAAGAGCCATGATGGAGCAGAAGTGAAATTTGTTGCCAATAATGTTGACACCAGCACCAAGATGAGAGTGAAAGGTATTTACTTTGATCATTGCCCTTCCTCCTCCTAGTCATGGGGCAGTTGCTGTGACTTGATGAGGACTGAGGTTGGAGGTTTTCACTGAGGTCTGTAGGAAGCACCTGAAATTGCATCACATGAACCAGTTTGGCTCCTGGTAATGACCTCACCACGGCAGCACAGAGTACAGAGTGAGAGGACCTAGGCTGCTCATGAACTTCTGTAGTTCACACCCACCAGAGAGTGGATTTCATCACTGGATCTACCCCTGAGTCACTTAGACCAGTCATTTCAGCTCCAGATTCTGGCCAGTCCTTCTGACTGCAGTCGAGTCTTTCAAAAGTAAAGGCTCATTAATGACTAATAAAATATTTTTCCTTGGAGATTTTTTAGTCTATCACAGAGGTGTGTGATCTACAGCTTGGTATCATGCAACTCAATTTAGGGTTGAGAGTTGGGTGCTCCAAATTTCCTCTGTGGAACACCAGGAAGTTTTGTATCTACCCACCTTGCATGGCAAAAAGTGATGAACAAATAGATGTTCATTCTGGAAGGATGTTTGACTTGGGGTGAAAATCTCTGCAGCAGGTTTAGAGTATTATTAATCTGTAGAAAATCATGCTTTTAAATTATTATTTTTTAAAATTATTTCTCTGGCAATGAAAACAGATCAAGTTTGGTGAACTGGACAAAAAAATTGCTTGGTGCTGATATGATTGTGAAGGGAGGAACAAGACTTAATATTTCTTTCAGAGATCCCACAGTCTGCAGCAGACTTTTATAGAGGATTTTTCATCTCAATATAACCTGAAATCACAAAGTCTTTCTCCTGACAGGTGCTGCAGTGAGGTTTACCAACAGGAGCAGGGATGTAGAAAAGCTCTCTGCTCGGCTGCGGGAGGAAGCCAAGCTTCAGGCTGAGCTCTCAGACACAGAAGCTCCCGTGAAGTGGATGAAGGATGGAAAAGAACTCAAGGCCAGTGAAAAATATGAACTTCAAACCCTAGGGAAGAAACGGATCCTGAAAATTCACAACACTGCAGCAGAGGATGCTGGAGTTTATGAGTGTGTCTGTGAAGGGGATAAAATGCTCTACCAGCTTTCAGTGAAAGGTAGGTGACTGATACTGGCCAAGCCATGGAGGTGCCAATTCCTGGTCCAAGATCATCTGGGCATTGTGGGATCTTTTTTGTTGTTGTTATTTCTTTGGGGTTTTTTTGTTGTTTTCTGTCAATACCCTGGTGCAGGAGAACAGACCTTTCCAGGGCACACTGGGTGCCTTGACTTGTTGCTACTTGTAAGATATTCAGAGGGAAAGGTCTCTAGAACAACCAGCAAAATGTCATTTTCTTTGGAAATTTCCCATCTGTTAGGCTTGAACCAGTGGTGTTTTACAGCTGCCCTGTTGTTCAGCAGTTCTTGTTTTCATGGCAGTCCCTTTCCTCCTGATTGCTTGCTACCTAGCTGGTGGACACATCCAATCCCAGAGAGACCTATGGAGTGTTGAATCTTTACCTTAAAACCAACAGCATTAAACCTCCCTCTTCCAAGCCTTCCATCTGTGCAAGCTTTTCTGAACTCGTTCAGAGGAGAGTTTTCTCTGCCTTGAAGGAGACCAGGTTTGGGCTGAAAAGCCCCAATGTATCCCCAGATCATTCCCCATGGTGATCATTCCATCATCAAGATGTCCACTGAGGTTCAGAGCATAAAACCTGACTCAGACAGTCTAGTCTGTTGTCAGACATCATCTGGGGGGAGCTCCATAGCTCTTTATTTGGCTTTGAGCTGGCAGGTTCACTTTGTAGAGCCTTTTGACTTCTGTGTTCTGTCCCATAATTCATCCCTCACCTTCTTCCTGGCAATGAGCACACTGGTTCTATACCAAATAGATAGGAGGTGCTGCAGCATCTTATTCTGCTGGCTTCTCACCCTCCTGTAGAAGCCACAAAGCCCCAGAGCATTGTCTGTTTTACATTTGACAACTTATTCTCAAAAAGCAAACTGAAAATGAAGCATGAAGAGAGCAGGAACAGTAATTCAATGAGGTGACTACACTTGCAGAGGGAGGAATTTGCTGTCTGCACTTGGCAGCTGCTCTTCATTTTGGTTTTCTTCTCTCTCTTTCTCTCCCTCCCTGCCTCTTTACCATCATCTGTCATGCTGGCAGATCTCAAATTAGCTGCTGGGTGTTTCCATGTGCACATTTTGCTGTCACGTGGCTCTCAAATCCATGGTATTAGTGTAAAATCTGTGTTGACAAGCTGTAACTTCAGCATCTGCTGTTGGTAGCTGGATTCCCAGGGAATCAGCTTTGCTCTGTCCCACCCCTGGAGGGTCAGGCTCCCCAGGGCTGTTTCTGTGGTTTACCTTCCAGCATTGCCACCTCCCTGCTGATCCTCCTGTAAACCAGATGCAGGTCTCTGGTGGATCCTTTGGTGTGCAGGTCAGCTGGGCCTGGCACGTGGGCATCACGTGGCTGCTGAGAGGCCACCGTGCTGAGCCACGGCCAGAGGTGTGTCACTTGCTGGGCCTCCTGCCCAAAAAAAAACCCTGCTGGAAGATGCACTTGCCATCTATCACGTCAGTCTCTCCACTGCCATGAGGCTTCACGTGCCATCCCCTGACACATGACCTCCTACGTCGAAATGGGACATCTGAGAAGGTTCCTTCAGCCTGCTGTGGTTGTATTTTTCACTCTGGTTTTCTCAGGAAGTGAAAGGTGCATGAATGAACCCATTTCCCTCTTTTTTCCTCCCAAAATTTTTACCCTGTGGGCTGAGTTTGAGGAGTACTGGTGGAGAAGTTGAGGTCTCAGCAGTGTTCAGCCCCTGCAGGCTTCATGGGCTGGTGTGGTTGGGTAGAGAAGAGCTGCAGTGTTGTCCAGCTGAAGGGAAAGCTTCACTCTTCTGAGTCATTAGAGAAACAAGTGGAAACAGAGCCCCCAAGTAAAAAAAAACAACCAAACAATAATAAAAAAGGAGGTTTTCCCTGCTTTAAATGCTTCTAGAATGACTTCTTCACCCAGAGGTATTGCTTCTAATAAGCAGACTTAGTAAACTCTAGCCAACAGGGCTGATAGGACCTGGAGAAGTCAAATGCAAGCTCCTGTCCCTGCCAGAAGAATGAAAAGCCCTTTGAGGACCTTGACTGCACCATCAGGACCTTCCCTTTTCTTCTTTGTTGGCTCGTTGGGTATTTCTTAGCCTTAGATGGGGGGAGATTTTTTCCCTTTTTCCCTTTTTCCCTTTTTCCCTTTTTCCCTTTTTCCCTTTTTCCCTTTTTCCCTTTTTCCCTTTTTCCCTTTTTCCCTTTTTCCCTTTTTCCCTTTTTCCCTTTTTCCCTTTTTCCCTTTTTCCCTTTTTCCCTTTTTCCCTTTTTCCCTTTTTCCCTTTTTCCCTTTTTCCCTTTTTCCCTTTTTCCCTGTGGGACTGGGGTTTCCTTTCCCTTTTTCCCTTTTTCCCTTTTTCCCTTTTTCCCTTTTTCCCTTTTTCCCTTTTTCCCTTTTTCCCTTTTTCCCTTTTTCCCTTTCCCTGGGTGCTACTTGCCAAGTCAATTCATTCCTCCTTTATAGATCTCTGGACTCTGGCATTAATTATAATGTGAATAATTTTATTCACATTAATATGTGACTAGAAAATAATCACATATTATGTGATATGAAAAAAAAAATCACATTTTTTTCGTGATTAAAAGCACTGCCACAGCCTTGGAAAAATCTAATGTACTTAAACCCAAGGAAACTAGATGCAAAATTCATCCTTGTGGGCAGGGCCTTTGAGCTGAAGGAGAACCCCCATGTGCTGGGGGGTCAGCAGGAGGCTCAGAGCTTGGAGCTGCTCTAGACCATGCACTGTAACTGCTTCTTGCAGGACCAGCAGTGAAAGATAATAACCTGCTTTGCCAGGCATTCTGCAGAGAGCTGCTAATATTTATTGTGCTGTATTTTCTTGGAATTAAGGGAAAAAAATCCATAGACAAAATCAAGGCTTTGTTTTTAGTAGCTTTGGCTTCACAGGCCCAACAAAGTGATTTGATTGTGTGTTATTTTAAAATAATACTTTAGGAATGTGTTTGAAAATTATTTTCCTTTCTCTAAATTAAATGGGGCTGTGGTTTTAGGCTCAGATTTTTAGCTGGGATATGGGTGAGGGTTTGAATCTTGGCTTTGAGGCAATTAGTGACTCAATTATCCCACTGCATGTTAACATGGAGCTGGATTTATTATTTATCTTCTGTGCACCAGTTCATTTCCAAGAAGAAATTTCATTTCAGCCCTATGTGAAATCTGTATAGATGTTTAATTTAATATAATTTAGTTTATCTAGATGACATTTAAACTTCTTTTAGAGTCAATTTATTTGCCAAGTGGTTACAACAGAATGATTGAATAACTTTCATTGTTTTCCTTCCAGTTTACTTCTTTCATTTCTTTCCTCACCTCTCTCAGATGTTTTCTTGGAGGTCCTATTGCTTCTTCTCTCCTTGCCTGAGCCTCCTGTGTTGTACACATGCTCTGATTTTTGGGCATGAGATAGTCAGGTATAGGGTTTACAAAAGCCAGAAATCTGGCTGCTTCTACATTATAATTTACTAATTAGATCCATAATTAAACATCCATATGAGGTCTTAGAATAAATCACTACCTAACGTAGATGTAAGTGTCCATATTTATTGATGTCCACAGAATTTTTTACCCGTGCTTTGTGTCCATATTTTGTTTCAGCACTTGGAAACTTCATAAACAAAGAGAAAAGTGGAGGAACTGTCAAGGCCATTGCTGGAGGACAGGCTGAATTTGTCTCTGAGACCTCCGAGGCCAATGTCCTGGTGAAGTGGTACAAGGATGGCAAAGAAATCACAGCCAGCAAGAAATTCACCCTGGAAGATAAAGGGAAACTGCATAAGCTTGTGGCTTCAGCTGTGACCAAAGAAGATGAAGGAACATACACGTGCAAAATTGGAGATGACACTCTTATTTTTGATTTAAAAGTCTCAGGTAAGTTTGTGATGCAAATATGGGATTGGAGTCTGTTTAGAAGCTCAGGACTTTGTTCATGATACTTGTCTTACATTGTAAATGGGCAGATTTTGGGGCCAAGAGTGCACAGCAGAGATTCTGACCCTTACTGTGGTCCTTAAGCAAGCCCACAACTGCAGTCATGACTCCAACACCTCACGGGCTGAGGGCCACATCTGCCCTTTCCTCCTTCAGCTCAGCGTTGCCCTTGAACCTCCTCATGGAGGTGGCCCTAAAGTCTCGCTGTGAAACCCTCCTTTGATAAGTTTAACTCTTGATTTTTGAGAGTAGGCATCTCCTGCGTGTCCTCAAGGATCTTTGAGCCATCTCCCTGCAGTACTACTCTAAGTGGAGCCATTTGCTCATGGCACATGCCCACCAGCATGAAGCACGTGCTAAAGCACGTGGCTGTCAGCCCAAGCCCAGAAGAGAAAGGCTTGTCACTGATGTGTTCCTGGCCAGGATGGAGCCAGGGGATAAAATGACACAAGAATTTATCCTGTGAAATCCAATATCTGTGAAATTCAAGTGATGCAGTTTGTACGGGCAGGTGGGAAACTTTCTTCTAAAAGTGGTTTTCTGGCTTATTTCTGGAGCCTGATTCTTCACCCAGTCCTAAGGTACAGGTTGAAACTCTGCTGGAAGCTTCTCGTGGTTTATAAGCAGTAACAACAGAGTGTTTCTGACCTGTAATGGTGCAGCCATGACACAGAGATGCTAATTAAGAACTCATCAGCACTGATGAGGCTGGCTGGTCTGGACTGATGGCTACCAGGTTTGCTGAGCTGGAGAGATCCCTTCCAGCTGACGACTGGTGTTTGCTGAGGTGTTCCCTCTGCATCTCACCTCCTGCTCAATTCGGTGGAGGATCCAACGTTCTGTAGTTTCCCTGTGAGTGTCCCCATCCCTGGAGGTGTTCCAGGCCAGGTTGGATGGGGCTGGTTAAGCTCACCTGTAACTCCTATGACAAACCATCCCATGGCTCAGGCAAAGAAAACTGGTATCTGCTAAATAACTGGGTGTCCCCAGGAACATTTGGATGAACGTGGATGGAGTTACAACCTGTTAACAAAACCTTAGCTAGGGCAACTTCCATCTTGTCTCACGTGTCACTAGAGAAATTTTCCAGGGTGCTGAGAAGCAGCACAGGACAAGCAGGGGGTGGTCTTGGGGCAGGGAGTTGGTGTGTCTTCATCATAATAGTCTTGAACAGCAGCATTCTGGTGGGACTAATCTTTGTTCCACTAACTTTTAAGAATAGATCAGTCCTAATGGTTACAATTTTTAATGAAATACTTTTTCTCTGGTGGCCCAGACGTGCCTGGCACGGGTGTAGCTCAGCAATAGTCCTTGGGAGACTCCGTGACTGAAAGCAACAGTTGCTGCTAGCAGAAATGCAATACTGAGCTGAGGTTGGTTCTGACTGACAGCCATCAGCTTGCTCTTCAGGCAATGATGCCTCCTCCATGGCATGAGGGGTATGAAATCCCTGGCATGCTCATCAAATACTGCTCGTTAGCTGAGGGACAGGGTGTGTGGAATAGGTTTGCTCCCGTTTCACACGCGAGGTGCCTGGCTCCACTTCCTTAGCTGCTTTTGCTTTTACCTTGACAAATGCAGGTTGATCAAGGTTTTATCAACCTTTATAAACCTAGGTTGACAAAAAAAAAAGCTGGTTTGTTGCTCCATACGTGACACGTGCTCTGTGTGAACATGCACAGCTCGTGTGTGGCCACTCCGTGCAGTCAGCGGGGTCTGAGCTGAGGTGTCAAAGCAGGAACCTCTACTGCTTGGGCTACATGAGCTCTGAGAAGTTGGGAGTTCTCTGCTGTGAAGACCAGAAAGCTGTGACACTGTTGGCTCATGTATTAACTTAGTCCTCTGGGAGCTGGAGAACATTGTGTCGATGAGATTCTCCCATCTCTACCCTGGTCTGGGGATGAATTAGCCTGGTGGGACTGACAGTGTGAACATGAGGCTGCAGGAATGGGCTCAGAAACGTTTAAAGAAGGCTCCTCATCACTTCTAACAATTTTCTGAGGCTTCCTAGATCTTTTCAAAGCTGTTTGTGTACTCTGGCATCAATACATATTCCCTGGAGCTTGCTTGAAATCAGAAACAAGGAGTGGTGATTACAGTGTCAACAACTTGAGGGTGGCTCAGCTTGATTTGAAAGATCCAGAAGGATGTAAGAGGGATGAATGTGATTGCACTGGGACCACGAGCAATTATCTGAAGATCAGAGGAGGAGTTTGCACCATCTGTCAGAAAGTCAGGCATCAACATTCACGCATGTGATGAGACAGGAGCTGTGAATTAAAGCTCATGTCAGGCTTTGTGGTTTTGTTGGGCCAAGTTCTGCTCATGGCTCACTGCACGTACAACCCTGGTGATGGAAACCACCACGGCTGTGCTCTGTAAGACCTGTCTGAAAGGGGTGCAGAAGATGGATGCCCACCAGTTGGGTGAACATAGGTGGGCTTAGATCCACGTGTATCAAGAACTTAAGGCCACGGTGTAGACCTAGTAGAGAGATTAGTAGGTTAATTAATAGGTTAATTGACATTAATTCTAAATCCTGGTATTGAAGGATTTGTCAATACTCCCCACCTGAACTGGAGACCATTGTGTGTTAACTGTGTGGAGGATCTGGAGGATGAGTCCCTTGGTAGAGGTCACGTTGATGGATCTCAGGAGGGACTTGGCTGACTCCTCATGACAATTTTTGCCATACCTGTTAGCACTCTGTCATGGTTCCATTCCACCCATAGTACCACCCCCACAGATGCACATTTACACCTCCAGAGACAAAACTGGATCCCCCAAGTGTGACCACCATGAAATAATGAATAAAGCCTGAATCGAGCTATAAGCTGCTCTAACTTTTCCTTTCCAGATGAAGCTGTTAATTTTGTCAATAAGCCCAAAACAACTCCAGAAATATCAGTCAGGCCTTCTGAAAACCTGGAGCTGGTGTGTGAGGTGTCGGCAGCCAGCGGAGCCGTGGTGTGGAAGAAGGATCAGAGTGAGGTGAGGCAGGACCACAGGACAACAGTCATCTCCCAGGGGACACAGCGCAAGCTTATCGTCAAGAAGGTGACACAGCAAGACCAAGGGAGCTACACTTGTGAAACAAAGGACGACAGAACAACATTCCAAGTCAAAGTCAGAGGTGAGGAGGTGCTAGAAATGCCAAAGAAAAAGGAATATTCCATTTTGGGGGGTATGTTACATTTGGAGGATCACCTCAGAACCTCTCCGGGGTGAAATAGAACTTGATTTTTTGGCCAGCTGTCACACCAATATTTTATACACACACTTTTTTTTTGCATCCTTTGAATAGTTGTAACCACAAAACAGAAATATGGGCAAGAATGATAATTTTGGCACCTCTCACAATTAGCTGGTGTGCCTGCAGAAAAACCCCTGCAGGATGTTAGTGTGAGGCCATAACAGGGGTGCAAGGGTAGATGAAATGGAAGGGAGAGGTGTTTGGTGAGCTCTCCAAATGACTGGCTTTGGAGAATGATGGAGGATGGCTGACTTTGGCCCAAATAAGCAGAAAAAGAGCACTGGTTCCTGGATATGAGGATAGGAGCTCTGTTCCCTTCTGACTCCCTGGAATCTTGGAGAGAAATAGGAAGAGGAAAAAAAGAAGAGGGTGGAGAGCTCAGGAAGTTCATGTTGGTACTCAAATTGTGAGTTCCCATACAACTATTCACCTCCTGTCAAGCAAAATGGAGATGCAGGTGCTGTCTTGACATAAAGGACCATCATGATACTACCTGCCAAGGGCAAGTAGGGTGAAATAGGGAGAACTTCATTATGCAGTGGAGAATAAAGCTGCAAAAAGCCATGTGTGACTGTTGTGGCTTTCTTACAGAGAGAGAAGACGTGTTTACACACAAGGAGAAGGTGCAGAAGGAGGTGAAGGCTGCACTGGCACAGAACACCACACTGAGCTGCGAGGTGGCCCAGGAGAAGACTGATGTGAAGTGGTACAAGGAGGGGAAGCTGATCACCTCCAGCAAGAAGTTCAAGGTGGAGTCAGAGGGCAAATCCCGTCGCCTGGTGGTGGCTCAGGTGGAGAAGAAAGATGCTGGGGAGTACACCTGTGAGGCTGCTGGCCAAAAAATGACCTTCAGGATCGATGTCACAGGTAGGAGACGTTTTGGTTGACATTTCATTGCCATTTCTTTGTGTGTGGGTAGTTTCTTCTGTTTTCTCTCTCAAAATGTTGGAAATGCTGTTGAAGTACTTTCTGATGTTGGTCTAGGTCATTATTTCATTGGGGGTTATGCAGGACTGGGCAGGTTTAGAGGTTGCATGTTTGTATCCTGATACCAAGATATGTCTCCTTAGTCTAAGACAAGGAGTTGAGAGTGTTCATTAGCAGGCACTCTATTAAAGCTCCTCTTCCAATCCCATCATCATTATTGGTGTTCCTCCTTTTGTTTTGACCATTCTTCCATGGAAGAAGTCACTGTTTTCTTCCCTTTTTGTTTCACCTTTTCTCAACATAATATCCTCCCTCCAAAAATAGAGAACTGCTTCAGATCTTCCACCCTCTGGCTGTGCAACCTCAGAACTCCATGCACCACGAAACTTTTGCAGATGATGGATAGAAATGGATACAGCCATCTGCAACTTGACTTATGATTTGTATTTAACAGCCTTTCACCCAGCTCTTCCTCTACCACCTCTTCCATCTGTCATCAGATACCCAGTTGTGGTTCGTAAAGCTCTGAGAAGTGGTGCAAGGGCTTGTGGGCCAAGAGATCTTTAAATGGTAGCATTTCCAAGATCCATACTTTATTGTGGCTTCATGGAGAATGTTTGGGAGCTGATGGTAGTCTACTGTCCTAAAAATTTTTCATCAGCTACACTGCACATATCTGTGATCTGCTGATGACTCTTCATGGTGGTTTCTACATCTTCAATGACCAATCATGGTCCAGGAATGTTAATTTACATTTGCAAATTTCTGCTTAATAGAATGATTTGGAGTCTGAGGGTTTAATACTGAGGCTGTTCTTGGACTACACTAGAACTTTCTTGGGTCTCAGTAGCTTTTGCAAGAGGTCCAGTAAATTTTATCTGCTCCAATCTGAGTGGTCATTTCTGGCTGGATGATAAGAAAGGAATTTTGTCCTTGCAGGGCACAGCTCTAGTGCTGTTCCCTTGTGAAGGCTGCAGCCTTTACTGCTCTCCCACTACCTGAGGGCATCCTGGGCTGCTTCAAAAGAAGCATGACCAGGCAATGAAGGGAGGTGATTCTCCCCCTCTGCTCCACTCCCATGAGACCCTACCTGGAGTGCTGTGTCCAACCCCAGTGTCAGAAAGGCATGGACCTGTTGGAGCCAGTCTACAGGAGGCCGTGAAGATGATCAGGGGGCTGGAACATCTCTGCTGTGAGACCAGGCTGAGAGATTTTGGGTTGTCCATCCTGGAGAGGAGAAGGCTCTGGGGAGATGTCACAGTGGCTTTCCTGTAAAGAGGGCCTACAGAAGAGATGAGGAGGGACTTTTTATGAGGGACTGTAGTGACAGAATGAGTGATAACAGTTTGAAACTGAAAGAGGAGCAACTTAGATTAAATATTAGAAAGAAATTCTTCACTGTGAGGGTTGTGAGACACTGGTGCAGGTTGCCCAGAGAAGTCATGGATCTCATCTCCCTAGAATTGTTCAAGGCCAGGTTGAATGGGGCTTGGAGCAACCTGCTCTAGTGGGAGGTATCCTGCCCATGGCAGGAGGGTTGGAACTGGATGAGCTTTAAGGTCCTTTCCAACCCAAACTCTTATGATTGTATGATTCTGTGCTCCCTCCATCTTCTGTGTGCAACTGCTGCTGTAGCATACAGCTTTGCTGCTCCCCATTGCATATGTTTAAGTCATCAACTGCTGCATCCACGCTCTGTGTGGGGTGCACAGGGCAGGAGCTGGGGCATTTTGGCTCTTTTTAATTAACTGTGTAGCTCCTGCTTTTGGCTCAGGGAGCTGCCAGTTTCAGTGAAGGATGGGCTGCAGGAAGGCAAGATTTGAGAGGCACCTTTAGGTGAAAATGCAACATGGGCATTGATAGAAAGGGTTTTGGGGTGTCAAGCAAGTTCAGGCTCAGCTGCTGAAACCAGTTCCCCCATCACTGCGGTGGGGTAGCTGGAAATCACAGAAATGCAGTGCTTTTCCACTCAGATTTCTCTAGCTGAGGACTATTCTTAGCTGCCTGCCTCAGAAACCAAAGGCTTTCAGTTCTCTTTCAAACAGGCTGACTTCAGGGCTGGAGAGGGTAAGGTAACACCTCTCCCCCTCTCTGCAAGAGCAGAGCCCTTGCCTAGCTACCGTTGCTGTATTCCTCCTGTGTACCCCTGGGACATGACATGCAAGTGCAGCACTTGCTGGAAAATGATCCAGTGTGAAAGTCAGGAGGGATTATGAGTACTCTGAGCTCTTTGGTTGGCTCTTTGCTTGCAGAAATCCTCGTCTTGCTAGATTATCCCAAAGTGCAATGGCTTTCTGGGTCTTAATTTATCCTGTTACCACTGCACTCGGAAAGGTTTCCAGGGTTCCTGTACTCCAGGGCTCCAGTGGTAGCACAAACCCTTCCCTATTTAAGGACAGCTTGAAGGTTAGAGGTTCAGGGTTGAGTATTTGGATGCAGTTGTGGCTTTTTGGCTGGAATATTAACAGAACCAGGTGCTGCCCACCTTGGACCTGAGCTAGGTGTGTAGCCAAAAGAGCTGATGCTGCCATCTCATTAGTCCAAGAATCGTGGTATAAAGTGGAATCTTTATCTGAAATAAATCAGAGCTCTGTGTCCTGTAGATGATTTTCTTCAGTGTCAGTGGAACTTCACTCAGCATCTGCAGCTGAGGTTAGAAATGTCATCTGAATGCTGGTTTAACTTTAAAATACCTTTCTCAGACAAATTACTAGCTGGTGTAAATCAGTTTGTAAGCTGATTCAAAGATCTGGTCACACTTTCTGTCGTTATAAAAATGGTTTCTACCAAAAAAAGGCAAGAATGCAGAGGACCAGTGAGTAACACCTGGAATATTCCTGCTCTGCTCACTTGTCATTTTAAACACAGCACCCCATGTACACAGCCTGGTTTGTAACCCCTGAGTTTAGTGAATAATTCCAGTTTGGTTGGAAGCTGATATGTTTGTGTCTCCACAACCTGTTTTGATGCAAACCACAGAGTGTGCTTGAGCTCTGTTAGATCTCCAAGTGCTGCTCAATCTGCAGTGGGATGACAGGTGCCTTGGAGGAGTTTTGCATCACTCAGCACAGACCCTGTTTGCTGCCTGGTTGGTGACACCTTTGATGACAATGACACCTCCTCACAGCACTTCTACAGCCAAGACAAACAGAGGAGATGAAGTTTAGAGGGCACAAGTTGGGTTTCTGCTTGGGCTTGCTCCTTGTGGGGCCCTTCTCTTCCCATGGATTGTGTAATCTTGATGGGAAGCCTTCTGATGGGGCTCCCAGGATGACAAGGAGTGTCGTGGTCAGCAGTGTAGGAACTTGACCTGAATTTACCCCTGCTCCTTGCCCTCCCAGGCTGCTGCTGCCACTCAGGTTACAGACATGACAGAGATGGTATGCAGAGCAGAAAGTCATCGAGGAGGAGAAAAAAGGGCTGTAGGAGGCTGCAGAGAGAGACTTGGGGGAGGAAGGCAGGAGCACAGGTTGTGGGAGGGGTTCATCGTGGCTGCCATGGAGAGCCAAGGGTCTCCTAGGTCACCCTGGCCAACAAACATGGGTGCTGGAAGCTGGCTGGATGAATTATCTCCCAGACTTTCTGAAGGGGAATGGCAACAGCAGACACTTGTTAGTCCCACCTTTGTCTTTGGAGCCTACTCTTCTGTAGCACTGAAATCATAGAATGGCTTTGAGTAGGGAGGGACCTTTAAAGGTCATCTCTAGTCCAACCCCCCTGCAATGATCAGGGACAACTGTAGCTAGAGCAGGTTGCCCAGAGCCTTGTCCAACCTCACTTCATGGGTTTCAATGCTCAAGTTCATCCCTGGGACCCAAACAGCCAAAGGCAGCCTGTGCTGAAGGCTGGGTGGTCGTTGCTATGTGAGGTCCATCATGTAGCCCTACCACAACTATTTTACACTTCTCATGCAGTTATTTCTTTGGGTAAATCAATGGAAATAAAAAATCAGGACCCTGTTTATTTAAGGTCTATATTTCTTCTCACATCTCAGTTGTACTCTCCTATAAAATCTAACAGTGACCACACCAGCTAATGTAAAAGGAGAACAGGGTAAAAAAAAATCATTAATCAGTAAAAGATGCAATTTATCAGTCAGTCCTACTTAGGCAGGTGACAAATGAATCTTTTCAGTGCTATCCCTCACTAACTACTAATTACACAAGCTAAATTTTGGTGCCAACTCCACTTGTTGAGGTGGAATTTCTACATGGTACTGTGGGGAAAAAAGTGATGGATAAAACATTTCTTGTTGCTCATGTTAGGTATTAAGAGAAGGTTCCCTGTGGCCAGTTTTCTGAAAACTTAGAGAGTTCCAAGGAAAGAAAAGTATTCTTCAAATTTTAGAGGCTAGTTTTAGGTATAATATAACCAAATACTTTTCCATATTAATGACTGTATCTCTCTCACTTCTTTGGGACTGAATTACAAGATATTTTCTCAACCACACCCACTCTTAATCTAAGATACTAGTTGCTGGTAAATTCCTGTAAATAATGTGATAGTGAAGGTGGCAGCTCATAATAGTTCCATATTGAGCCAGTTCCAAATGCAGTGTGTAGAAGTAGCATAAAAACACAAAGGGGGACACTTAAGTTTGTCTTCCTTGGAAGAAATTTGAAAATGGGGGAGACAATCTGTTAATGAAGAGTAGTCAGAGAGGTACATGAGTGGTCAGGATTGCATTTTGAGGGTGCATTGTTGCACGTGATCAACAGAACTGCAAAGGAATGCTGTTACAAGATCATGATCCTGTAGAGCACCTACACAAAATCATCTACTTGCAAGATATTTATATCTTATGTATTTTTTTTCCTGTTTCAGAGGCAGAAGAACCATTTATGAACAAGGAGAAGGTGCAGAAGGAGGTGAAGGCTGCACTGACACAGAACACCACACTGAGCTGCGAGGTGGCCCAGGAGAAGACTGATGTGAAGTGGTACAAGGAGGGGAAGCTGATCACCTCCAGCAAGAAGTTCAAGGTGGAGTCAGAGGGCAAATCCCGTCGCCTGGTGGTGGCTCAGGTGGAGAAGAAAGATGCTGGGGAGTACACCTGTGAGGCTGCTGGCCAAAAAATGACCTTCAAGCTTGACGTCACAGGTGGGAGACATATTTTAGTTCTCATCTACTTCCTGGGTTTTGAGAGTCTTTGTGGCCTAGATCTTCGTTGAGCAGTGAGGGAGATCAATCAACCAGGTTGTGTGCACCCATGGTCACACAGATGCCTACAGCTAGTTGTCTTTACCTGTGAGATGAATCCCACTCAGCATTCTTGTTGGATTCTGATTTGCCAGTAAGTTGGAGGCATAAAGGTAGGGCCAGGTCCCAGATGTGTAGGAAAATAGGTCTGGAATGATGCTCAAGAAGTACCTTGAGTGGGCAAGACTTGCATATGGATCCCAGTGGTGGATGAGGTTGGGTTCTTGGGTGTGCATCACATCAGGGAACAAAAAGTTGGATTTCTTCTGGATCCATTGGAATAGGAAGAGTCTTAACTCCTGGGACACGGGTTCATTTTGCTCAGAAATGTTTGATGTGTTTTCTGTAGGCTGGACAGAGGACCATGTCCTGCAGGTGGGACCACTCCAAAATGTTAAAGCTGTGGGAATTTCTCATAAGCAGGATTTTGCATTTAGCTGTGAATATTTGGACAGCGTGAGCAAATTGAAAATTTATGATTTAAAAATTTCTTCTCCCACCCTCCAGAAGCAGAGGATGCATTTATCAACAAGGAGAAGGTGCAGAAGGAGGTGAAGGCAGTGCTGAAGGAGAACACCACACTGAGCTGCGAGGTGGCCCAGGAGAAGACTGATGTGAAGTGGTACAAGGAGGGGAAGCTGATCACCTCCAGCAAGAAGTTCAAGGTGGAGTCAGAGGGCAAATCCCGTCGCCTGGTGGTGGCTCAGGTGGAGAAGAAAGATGCTGGGGAGTACACTTGTGAGGCTGCTGGCCAGAAACTCACCTTCAAGCTTGATGTCACGGGTGAGGCATTATCTGATTGCATGGGTTTTTTGCTGTCATTGGGTGGAAGGTCTCCTCATGACATAGATTTATTTCCTGCCTTGGTCCATAAGAGCCTGCAACAAAATTTAAGTTGTTATCCTAAATACTGACATTTAAGAATGTGTTTTGATGCTTTGGGAAAGAGAAAAGTCTGCTTCAGTGTTCTTGCCTTGATTTTGACTAGGAATGGTTATTAAGAAAAAGGATATAAGAAGAAGCCAAAATAAACTTGTAGGAGAACACTTTCTAGCAGCATTGGCTTGTTTTCTTCAGAAATGTTCTGAAGGACCTCCAAAAGATAAAATTCACACTCTTTGCATCACGATCCCACTTCTTTCCTTGTCTACCTATATTTCTGGTGCTAGAGTATCCCTTGCTGGGTGTCTCAGCCTCCTGCATGAGTTTGCTTCCAGTCTAGATTTTGGAAAATCTTGCTTCATTACTACAGTTCCTGACCCTCGAGATACACCTTTCCAGCAGAGTTGTCCTTCTTTCCATTCCTTATTTATGCCCTGTTGTTTGAAGGATTTTAGTGGGTAGTTATGTCTTTTTTCAGCTGTTCTTGCTGATCCTTTCATTCCTGTTCTTCTACTGAGCGAGGTATAGACTGAATAATGTGAAGATACCAGGTCTTCATGTTGAGTCTTGAACAAATTGTT
Organism: Merops nubicus; assembly: GCF_000691845.1. Lineage (NCBI taxonomy): Eukaryota > Metazoa > Chordata > Aves > Coraciiformes > Meropidae > Merops > Merops nubicus. The sequence goes on along the minus strand of NW_008586081.1, from coordinate 38,858 downwards.
CATCTCCTCTTCCCCAATCAGCTCTCCTAATTCATACAGGTTTGCTAGTTCCAAATAAGTGTGTTACTGAGCTATTTTTGTTAATTCCTCCATTTCCTGTAGACTCCATTGTCTTATGATCCCTATATCCAATGTTATTTCCCACACCCAGATACTAAAATGACGATCTTGGAGTTGACCAAAACTAAGCCTAAAATCAAATTAAGGCTCTTAATTAAATTCTTAATTCTTAATTAATCTGCTTGATTGGAGAATCTGACAAGCTATTCCATGTGGAAATCCAAGATGCTCTTGGTACAAATCCAGTGGAAGCAACCAAGATGAATAGTGGGCTGGAGCACAGGTTATGTCTGTTCAGGCTGGAGAAGAGAAGGCAAAAGAGAGTTTTTATTGTAGCCTGCAGATATCTAGTGAGAGGACATAGATTCCACAGTTCCACATTTTTCTCAAAGATTCATGGTGATAGAAGAGGCAAAATATACAAGTTGGAATGTGGGAAGTTCTGAAAATGTATTAGGAGAACGTTGCACCATGGGGTTGATCAAGCTCTGGAACAGGAGTCTTGAGGCTGTGGGACCTCCATGGCTGGAGGTGTTCAGAACTCAATGGGACATAGCCCTGAGTAGCTCTATGTAATTTTATCTGCTGTGAGTGAGGAAGTGGGACTGGGTGACCTCCAGAGATCACTCCTACCCTACATTATTTTATGACTGTGGTTTTGTACTATTAGTAGCACATGTTCTGTAAAACAGATCTGGGAAGTGGTTCCAGAAGGACACAGCTCCATAAAGTTCTTTCTGAAGGCACTTTATTATGCTTATATTTCATAACCCTTATTGTTTTGTTTTGTTTTATCCTGAATATTACTTGGACCTCGATATGGGGACTATGCTCACAAATGAAGGATCCTGCCTGGATTCTGTCCCCTTTACTGTCACTATGCAGCCCACAGATTTTTCCTTCTTTCCACTTTTGCAGAAGATGTGTTTGAGCACAAAGACAAGGTGCAGAAGGAGGTGAAGGCTGCACTGGCACAGAACGCCACGCTGAGCTGCGAGGTGGCCCAGGAGAAGACTGATGTGAAGTGGTACAAGGAGGGGAAGCTGATCACCTCCAGCAAGAAGTTCAAGGTGGAGTCAGAGGGCAAATCCCGTCGCCTGGTGGTGGCTCAGGTGGAGAAGAAAGATGCTGGGGAGTACACCTGTGAGGCTGCTGGCCAAAAAATGACCTTCAGGATCGATGTCACGGGTGAGTGAATTTGTTGCATTTCTGGTTTACATCCTAGTCCTGGAAAAACTTGGAGAGGAAAACGACGTGGCTGGGCAAATTCCACCTCAGCAGGCAGTGATGGAGCCAGTGTTTAAATTCTGCTGGTTCACTCATGCAGTTTTGTTCAAACTATGAGATCTGTCTCCCTTTGAAAACCAAGGCAGCAGGTGGATTTCTGTAGCCCAAGCCCTGGGCAGGTTGAAGATCACTGGAGATCTTCCATGGGAATCTGGTGGAGATGCTTGATAGAAAAATGGAAACTCAACTGCACGTTTAAAGGACATTTAAGTTGAAAGGACTAAAGGAAATTAAAGGGCACAAACTCTTCTGAGCACAAGCATTCTCTTGAAAATTCTGCTTTCTTAACTAAAGTCTCTCTTTATTATGGAGGAAACCTTTTTATTATGGCCTGTATCAAATGAAAGGAAAGACTAAACCTGATCTCAGAAGCAGCAGCTGAGGAAAACAGGTCTTTTCACCATGACTTTGGCAAGGGCAGGCTTTAACCTTGACATCCCTCAGGTGGATCTTGATGAATTTAAAGCAAATTGAGAAGCTCATATATTAAATTGATTTTTGATTGTGGCATGCTGTAGTGAAAAGCAAATAGGATAGGGCTGGCTAATTTTCATCTATTAGAGAAACATAATTCTAGGCTGAAACATCTTTGGGACATTTGGGAAATAAGGATATAGGCACAGAATAGGCTCACAAAGGGTTGGTTTGTTTGTTTTTGCAAAACCAGATTTGCTTTACTTGGCAAAGTAAATTGCAGAATTTGGGTTGTTTGGCCAATTTAATGCTGGTCCTTTTACAGCAAGTAGACTTCTTACAGACAGCAGCTACTGGTGTGCTGCTGGACATGAAATGATATGAATTTTCCTGCAGATTTTGGAGAATGATGGTGATAGAAATGAAAGCTACTTTGGAGCCATCTAAGCTCTCTTGGACTAAGAGTCCTTCACCAACGCTGGGTGTAATTCAGATGTTAACATTGAGTTGACAGTGTTGGCAGGGAATGTGGATGATAAACCCACCCTGATCCCCAGAATCCAAAGACTGATGTGTGTATTTGGGAAGTGGTGTGTGTGTGAAAGACTGATTCTCTCAATCTGCCCCCCTACCCTTAATTTCAGAGCCAGAAGATGCTTTCATCAACAAGGAGAAGGTGCAGAAGGAGGTGAAGGCTGCACTGGCACAGAACGCCACGCTGAGCTGCGAGGTGGCCCAGGAGAAGACTGATGTGAAGTGGTACAAGGAGGGGAAGCTGATCACCTCCAGCAAGAAGTTCAAGGTGGAGTCAGAGGGCAAATCCCGTCGCCTGGTGGTGGCTCAGGTGGAGAAGAAAGATGCTGGGGAGTACACCTGTGAGGCTGCTGGCCAGAAACTCACCTTCAAGATCAATGTCACAGGTAAGAGGAGATTCTTCATTCTATGATTCCTATTTCTAGAATATTTAGGAAAATGAATATTATTTCAGAAGATATTTTCCTGTCACGCTTCAGATTTTTGGAGGAGGTCTTTAGGATGGGCTGGCTCTCTCATGGAAATGGGAGAAAAGAGTTAAAAATACAGTTCTCTTTATATCTTCTGTGCAAAGCTTTATAAAACCCTTTAAACAGGGAACTTCATCCTTGGAAAAACCTTGGGAACTGCCCATATTGTAGGATAAGAGCTGTGAAAAAGGAAGTCCTGATTGCACATCTCCATCCTCACATGTTGGTGCTATAAACACCCATCTGCCACGACTGATCTCAGCACATTTTGGAGCAGGGTCATGGTGGAGAGCACTTGGGCTTTCCCTCCAATGTCTACACTCTTTGTCTTTCTCTTGGGAGGGCTCGTTTCAGCCTAAGAGGAGAGTATGGCAGTAAGGCTTGAGATGAGTTAAGGTATTGATGTATGTTAAGGTCTTTAAGGTGTCATAAAAATGGCCACTAGGGAAAGCAGGTGCCATGGAGA
>NW_008586081.1:10491-35554 GCF_000691845.1 Merops nubicus | reverse complement strand
TGGAGACTCATTCCAGATGCATCACCCTACTGGGGCTGTAGAGTGGTAGAATGGAGTTTTCCAAATCCCTCCTTTTCTCTCAGTCCTCTGTTAAGTGGTACAAATAGTGTCTTCTGGAGAAAAAGAGCATTTCACCATTGGGGTGTAAGGTTGCAAGATGAGCTGAGCTTTTCTCAAAGTTGCATGAGAAGAAATAACACAGTCCTGATCATGTCAGGACATGCCAGGCCAAACAAAACCCCCCAAATCCCCCACAAAACAGCTTGAATGTTCTTCCAATTCGTTTAGATGGGTATTGTCAAGTCAGAGGCTTGGTTGCCAGTGTTACCAGTAAGCCACAATAAGGGATTTGGGCAACGTCATATCTTGGAGACACTTTGAACTTCTCTCTTTCCTCAGAGCCAGAAGTTGTGTTTACAAACAAGGAGAAGGTGCAGAAGGAGGTGAAGGCTGCACTGGCACAGAACGCCACGCTGAGCTGCGAGGTGGCCCAGGAGAAGACTGACGCGAAGAGATCACCTCCAGCAAGAAGTTCAAGGTGGAGTCAGAGGGCAAATCCCATCGCCGGGTGGTGGCTCAGGTGGAGAAGAAAGATGCTGGGGAGTACACCTGTGAGGCTGCTGGCCAGAAACTCACCTTCAGGATCGATGTCACGGGTGAGACATACCTTGTCTGAATTTCAAATAAAGTCATAACTGTAATGGCAATTACACAATCATAGAATCACAGAATCACTGTGGTGGAAAGGACCTCTAGGACCATCAAGTCCAATTAATGACTCAGTTCTTGAAGTCTGGGCTTTGTTGCAGCCTGTAAGGTTCATCTATCTTCTGTATCTTGTCTGGATTTGTAGAAATGGGACTATGAGGGTTTAATTTGGCATAAAGGTCCATCTCATTTTTATTCTGTCTATGCAATAATAGTTGCAGATAGAGATATAATAGCAATAATAACATATTATTAAAATCTCTTCATTCCTGAGATCCCAAAGGGTGATTCTTGTGCACTGAACCTGTTGAAAAGAAAGAGCCAATCCAAAATACTTTTCTTGTTAGGCTTACAATCCAGTTTCTAAAAACTGAGAGGCTGGAACATGCTCTGGCATTCACAGTTTTGTCAGTGGCACTCATCAAAATGGGTTGAAAACTCAGATTTTTTCCTGAATTTGTGCTGCTGTGTGTTTGAGATCTCAGCCTTCTCTTTGAGCACAACCTGGACACAGAAAATTCCCTGTGAACATGAGGAAAAGCTTCTTACCTATAAAGGTGGCAGAGCCTGGAGCAGCTGCCCAGAGAGGCTGTGGAGTCTCCTGCTCTGGAGAGATCCCAAACCCACCTGGATGTGACCCTGGGTGACCTGCTGGAGCAGGGGGGTTGGATGAGATGATCCCCAGAGGTCCCTTCCCACCTCACCACGCTGGGATTCTGTGATTCCAAGATTCCTCACTACTTCTACTGGGTGCTAAATGTCCTTTTGGTGTGAAAGATTCCCAGGAACTGCTCTTTTGGAACGGGATTCACAAGACACCCAAAGAGTTTCAAGCCTGTGATGCTAAAGGGAGTGTTGATGCTGCAAACAACCTTGGGTGCCCTGCCAGCCACGATCCTGACCTGCCTGAGCACTGTAGAGAGATCACACTTCCATTGTCCCTTTGGCAGTCACCTTTGTGACAGTGGAGGAGACCATAAAGAGTCTGTTCCAAAAGCCCATGGTGCTATATTTGTCCCCTAGGTCTGAAGTAACAGGAATTTGGGACCTTTTGGTGATATGCAGGACAGATGTTCTTTGGGATTTGAATTAAATAGTTTTTGCGTGGTCCTTTCAACCATAGGATTGATGCCAAGGACCCTTTTGGTCCTTTCCATTCCTAGGTTCCTGCCTTCCTAATTTCCACATAGCAATTTGGATCTCCAAAAGAGTAGATGTTGCCCAGCGAAGGCAATTGGTTTTGGCAAGTGGCAACCTAAATATTTTCCTCACTCCTGCACCTGAAACCTGTGGGACTGATCTCATTTGAATCCCTCACTCAATATCTTCTTCCTTTTCATGCATTCAGAGCCCAAACCTGCGTTTATAAACCAGGAGAAGGTCCAGAAGGAGGTGAAGGCTGCCTTGATGGAAAGTGCCACCCTCAGCTGTGAGGTAGCACAGGATGGAGCCGAGGTGAAGTGGTACAAGGATGGAAGGCTCCTCGTCTCCTCTAGGAAATTCAAAATAGAAACTGTGGGCAGAACTCGGCGCCTGGTTATAGAGCAGCTGGAGAAGAGAGATGCTGGAGAATATGTCTGCGAGGCTGCAGGCCAGAAGCTGACCTTCAAGTTGGAGCCAACGGGTGAGGAGTCATCTAAGCAGCTTTTTGGGTGGCTTAGAGGGAAAACTGGCGTTTCCCTGCTCTGTGGTCATGGTGCAGCCACCATTTTTCCCTGGAATAATATCAGCGAGCCACATCCCACATTAATTTGACCATTAAAATCCAGCAGTGTGGAGGTGGAAAATCTGGCTGAAGACCTTTTTTTTTTGGCTGTGGAAATGCTATATTGGTTTTTGCTCAGTGTCTTCTTTGCACACCCTGCTACTTCACCTATTGAAGTGGTGGGGAGCTGAAAGTAGAAGCAGGAAGTTTTGAAGAGCAGAAATGAAGTGATGGAGAAGGGTGGCTAAAAATTGCTGCTCTGGTGCTCTGTGTGTGCCCCAAAACTGCTCAGTTTTTGGGGAAAAGCATTATACAAGACAGAGAACAAGCCAAAAGGGGGAATAGAACAAGGAGAAAAGAAAACAGGACAGAGATTCACATTTAGCATATTAATATTTCTTCCTAATTGTATCTAAAATCCTAAAAATGGGGGAGAAAAGAATTATACAAGGTCATTTTCCTTCTCAGAAACAAGCTTTTTGTGGGCAGCAGCTAAAAATGTGTATTTGCAGTTCCTTTCCTTTGTTTCTGCTCTAAGCAGAAGCTCTGGGTTGCCTGAGAGATCATTTTCCTTCTTCCAGCTCAACAGAAGGTTGCACTGGCCACAAATATTCAGCCACGTTCCCTTGGGTTGTTACAGGTTAGGGATGAGCTGGTGTTGTGAGTTATGATAGAGAGAATAATAGAAGATTTTTGTGTTAAGGATTTGAGATTTATTAGTTTTTCCTATTTTATCATCTTCCCAAATGTGTATTTGCAGTTCCTTTCCTTTGTTTCTGCTGTAAGCAGAAGCTCTGGGTTGCCTGAGAGATCATTTTCCTTCTTCCAGCTCAGCAGAAGGTTTCACTGGCCACAAATATTCAGCCACATTCCCTTGGGTTGTTATAGGTTAGGGATGAGCTGGTGTTGTGAGTTATGATAGAATAATAGAAGATTTTTGTGGTAAGGATTTGAGATTTATTAATTTTTCCTATTCTAACATCTTCCCTAGAACCAGAGGCTAAATTTGACAAGAAAGTTGTCCAGAAAGAGCCTCTCATCGTTGACGAACATGAAAGCATCACACTGACTACTTCAGTCACGCCTGAAACTGCTGCAGTGAAGTGGTTCAAGGATGGGGCAGAAATCAAGGCCAGCAAGAAGCATGTGCTGAAGAGTGAGGGGGCAACCAGGACCCTGACAGTGACCCTGGCTGAGAGCACAGACACTGCTCTCTACACTTGCCAGACAAAGGATGACAAGCAGGAGTTCCAAGTGCAGGTGAAAGGTGAGCAGAGAGCAGTGCACGGGTCCTGTCCCACCCAACAGCTATACTTCTGCCAGGGTAGGATGGAGGTGAAGTCCAAAATGCCTAAAACTGTTCCAACCTTCAGGCTTGAGCTGCTGTTGCATCTGCTGTGGTTGTCCCACCACGGGGCAGTAAAGTTCTCCTTCCAAATACCCAATTTTTGTCCTTTCCTGGCCACTCTCCAAAATGCCTAAAACTGTTCCAACCTCCAGGCTTGAGCTGCTGTTGCAGCTGCTGTGGCTGACCCACCACAGGGCAGCAAAGTTCTTCTTCCAGATACCCAATTTTTGCCCTTTCCTGGCCACTCAGGGGGACAAGGATGCCTGTGGTGGGTGCTTCTCCTGGTGTCTGCTCCCCACTGTCATCATGCTGTTTGTCTCCTCCCAACCCCAGTAGGTGGGACATGGCAGAGCCTTAGCTCTTCCCCACTCTGCTCACCACCATGACAACACTGATGAGACCCTGGCACAGGTTGCCCAGGGAAGCTGTGGATGCTCCATCCCTGGAGGTGTTTAAGGTCAGGTTGGATGGGGCTTGGAGCAACCTGCTCTAGTGGGAGGTGTCCCTGCAGCAAAGGTGACCCTCACAGCAAAGAAGTTTTTCTTCATGTTTACAGGGAACAATGTGTTCCAGTTTGTGTCCATTGCCCTTTGTCCTCTCACTGGGCACCACTGAAAAGAGACTGGGCCAAATTTCCACCTTTCTGTTTACCCTGAATGTCCAAATATGTTCTGGGCTTGGTTTATTTACTTATTTAAGTTGTCCAGAATCAATTTCTTAGAACAGGTTTTTTTATCACCTTTCTCATCACTTTATTTTTCCTTCTGGATCTCAGAGATCCCAGTGACGTTTGAGAAGAAGCTGGAAGCTGTTAAAGCTGAGATTGGAGGCAGTGTCTCCTTGACCTGTGCCCTGAGCCACGCCAGGGGGCAGGTGGTGTGGCGCAGGAACGGGGTGGAGATCAAGCCCAGCAAACGCTTCCAGATCCACCAGGAAGGGGCCAAAAGAACCCTGACCATAACAGGGATCCGGGCTGAGGATGAGGGGGAGTACTCCTGCGAGTCCAGAGATGACAAGAGCAGCGTCACCCTCGTCCCCAAAGGTATGGCTCTGATGGTGATGGTGCTGGAGGGCTCCTTGGGTTTTATTCTCAGCCATGATAAATGTGGAAAACTGAGTTTTGTGCTGTGTCAACAGCAAAAGACAAAACTCCACTTCCTATTTTAGTGTAGTGGAACCTCTGTCTGTGAAAACAATGATTTACAAACCCTCTTTTTTTCCTCTGTGTCAGTGGAACCTTTCTTTGTGAAGAACATTTTGATTTTGTTGAGCTCAGGTCTCTTACCCATGGGCCAGTTGACCTTCCTATTGCATTTAAGGTTGGAATTCATGATCCCAAACCTAAGATGGGATTTCCCCCTGCTACTTTGTTTGTTTCTTTCTTCTACCATCTTTAGACACAAAACTTAGACCTGGGAAATGTGGTGACCTGTTATTGTGATCCCTTACTGTGAGCAATAAAAATGGAGGCTTCCAATAAAATCATTGACAGGTTTGGCTTGGACCATGTATCAAAGACATTCTCCTAAATGTTTTACTCTCACCCATCAGCTCCCAGAGTGGTGAAATTCGTGGCCAGCCTCAGCAGTGTGGTCTCAGAGGAAGGGAAAGAGGCCGTGTTCAAGTGCACTGTCTCTCCCAGTGATGCTGTGGTCACCTGGCTGAGGAACGGGGTGAAGATTGAACCCAGCCAGAAGTATGTGATCTGGCAGAAGGACACCAACCACAGCCTCACCATCACTGATCTGACACTGGAAGATGCAGCTGAGATCTCGGCCAGTGCTGAGGGTGTGGAAAGCACAGCCAACCTCAGAGTCCGAGGTAGGGGGTGATGATTTGGGAAGGATTTTCCCTTTGCCAGGCTGCCACTGGGGCTGTGACCTGTGTTTGTTGTGGCCTTATCTCTGGCTGAATGTGTTAACAAAAGGTAAAATCTGCTTTTGTATGGTTAAACAGGCATGCCCAGAATGCATTGGGACTGGGGATAGATGAATCACCATTTTAATTTTACCTGAAAACCTGTTTTCTGGATCCTCTACATTCTTCCTGATATTTCTTCTCCTTTGGCAGAGGCCTCAATCTCCTTCAAGAAGAAACTGGAGCCAAAAACAGTTGAAGAGAGAGACACAGTGACCTTGGAGGTAGAGCTGACCAAGCCTGCAGAGGTGAAGTGGATGAGGAACAGCATCGTATTGAAGCCCAGTGAAAAAATAGAGATCAAAGCTGAGGGAGCAAAGCACACCTTGGTGGTGAAGGACATCTCCTTTGCAGACAGGGGCTTCTACTGCTGTGAGAGCCCTGATGACAAGACCCAAGCCAAGATCAACGTGGAAAGTGAGTTGAATGATCTCCAGTTTTACAAACACCCTGGGCAGAGTTTGGAGGTGGATTCTGGTCTCTTCCATGATGATAATGACCACTGCCACCACCTAAATGAATGAGAGGAGGTGAAAGCAAGGGCAGTAAACAGAGAATGGTTCCTTCTGCATCCATCTCATCCCATCATCTCTCAGTCATGCTGTTAGCCATTCAGCTTCTTGGTTCATTCTTCTCTTTCCTCTGAAATTTCTTATGCTCTGGTTTTTTTCCCTTTGCATGGCTTTTAGCAAACCATTGCCTCTTCAGCCATCCATTGCCCTAATTCTTCTCTGCAAATCACCTCTTTCAGAATGTCTCTTCATATTGAATCAGGGTTAAAAAACCCACAGGAGCAATCTTCTAGCTGGGGGTGCTGCCCTTTCAAGTAAACTAATGGTGTCCCAGCTGCAGCCCTGTACTTCTGTCCTTTTTCCTCCATCCCTCTGTCAGGATTGTTACAGGATAGATGAAGACAGGATTTAAACACTTAAGAACGACCTAATTTTGCCTGTAAAGCCCCTGCCACCAGTTGATGCTGTGTAAGTCATAAATAATAGGTAAGGAAGGACTTGATAACAGACTTCAAGTGCATAAAAAGCTGTTATCAAGTGGAAGGGAACAATCTGTTCTCCATGTGGAAATAATGGACTTCAACTGCAATAAGAAAGACCCAGGTTATACTATAAAAAAAGCTTTTTAGTGGTTGGATGACTGAATAGATGGTTTGGAGAAGTCTCAGAGACTCCATTATGGGTTTAAGAAGAGGTTAGTGAAATGTCTGTCTGGGGTGACATGAAGATCTGAGTGTGTCCTAGAGTGGGAGAGGAGGGCTAGGTGATTTTTTTTTAGGTCCTTCCAGCCTTTTAATCTTTATGTGGCCTTTTGGTGGAATCAAAAATATGAAAAATTAATTACAGAGTGCCTCATGCAGAGAAGGGTTTGTCAAATCACTTCCATGCACTGCTAAAGCCTCAAAATGTTCCTGGTTGACAGTTCTCAAAGCTTTAGCATCCTGAAATGGGGCAGATATCAGTTCTCTTGGAGGTTGCTCATCTTTTTTATCCCCAAACTGAATAGCTCCAGGGAAGGACAGCCATTAGCAGTGACTGGCAGCTTCTTTCACACATGGGCACCCCATGGCATTTTTTTCCAGGGTCATGCTCATGTTCTTTCCAACAGGGTGTTGCAGCACTGGGTTGTAGATTCAGCTACACCTGGTTTTAGGCATTGACTGTTTCTGAAGCCTAGTGGTAAAACCAGAAAGGATGGAAGAGTGTTTATATAGGAAGTAATTGGGTAGTCAGCTGTCAACAGTGTTTTGTGCAAAGTGAGCCATGAGAGAATAAATAGAAATCTGCCTCTGGTTTATAAACTTCCTGTTCTGATGGAAAAAGAGGATTTTGCTTTGTGCTTCCCAGCTGCACTCTTATCACTTAGGCTCAGTGGCACTGTAAAAAAGTAGCTCCTCTGGTGATGAACTGAGTTTCACAGAGTGATGGAAACTCGAGGTGATCTGAGATGGACCATGATCAAAAAGGGGAATCTGCTCGTTGTAGCAAGGAGTTATTTTTGTGTATCATCCTCCAAGCCTTAGGTAAGAGATGCAGCAGGAAAGGGGCTGTGTACAAGCATCTCACTGGACTATGTGTTCTGCATCCAAGTGCTCCAGCTGAGGTGGCACCAAGCTCTCTCACTGCTTAACATGGAAAAAAAAGACTCCAAGAGTAGAAGTCTAAAATTTTGCTCCATTTTTTGACATATAAACAAATGGCTTCTTTCAGTAGAATGTGCTGGAGCTTACATTCAGGTTAGTAGAAGCTCTTTAAATGCTCACAGTCTGGGGGGTCGAGCTACTACAATTAGGTGCTCAGCTTTAGGTGATTTTAAAGCACCTTTATTTAAAACCCATGAAGCTAGACTGATCCTCTGGTTAGAGATTGCTCTCAGAGCAAGGTAAATAAGGAAGAGCTATATAAAAATCTGTTGATTTAATCCAATATAAAAGTTGCTTCATCAAAAGATCTGTTCTGATCTTAAGCTGCCAGGAGAACCTAAAATCAACTGAGCTGCTCAAACCAATAACACATCTGGCTGAATATCTAGGGAAAATAAATTGTGACTAGCAGGGGATGTTTGTGGAAGACTTAAGTCAGTCGTGGGTGAAGTGACTTTTCTTCTGATACAACTCTGAGCTTTCAGCAGGGAAAAACATAATTAGGTCAATTATTTATAGCAGAAATTATACTGGGAACATGAGCATGAAATTGCTAATCTCAGAACACAAATTACTGCCTATGAAAATAAATCCTGTAGAAGTTCTACCATTCCCCAACTCTTTCTGCTTTATGCCAAGACCTCTGGAAGGGTGATTATGTTTTCAGTCCTGTGGGCAACACCCAGTGAGGAGATATCCAGGAGGCCACTGACAGAGTTAGAAATGGCTAGGCTGTTTAGTTAATGGTTTTGAAAGTCCCTTTTTCTATCTCCTTGGTATAATTTCAATTTGATCCTCAGCCCATTCACTGTTTCAGGGGCTGGAGTATCTATTCACCTCAGGAGAGGTTTAGACAGTAGGTACACCGTGTTCAGCTTGGAGAACAAAATCAATTCAGAAATTGGGGAGAGATTCAGCTTCTAGTGAGCAAAGCTGGTGTCTTAGTTTGGGAAGCAAAGAACCAAGTTCCTAGAAGTGTTTACACCTCCTTTGTCTGGTTCAAGACATGTCCGTGGGGCAAATTTGTGTTTGAGTGGTCCTGACCTTGGAGAAGACCGTGAGAGAGGAGCCAGTGTGGTATCCCTGAGGGAGGAATTAGGATCCTGGAAAGGAGGTGCAAGTTTTTTTGTGAACCTGCTGTGAGCTATAACAGGGGACAGGATAGGGGTGAGGGTCTGGCATTGCATGGAGCCCACCACTGTCCTCCTGGGGCAGCAGCACTGTGCTTCTACCTCATTTTTAATACAGTCATAGTCTACTCATATCAACCCTGTGAGACCTTTGGAGAAACTGTTGTGCCCCATGTGGCACAGGGGCAGATGCCATCAGGAGGTGTCTAAGAGGCCATGGCATCCTCATCCAGGAGCTGGGTCCAGGCCACAGCCACCAAACAGAGCCCTCAACCCACTCCTGGTCAGGTTTGCACTCAGATCCTGTCTGAAGGTGAATTATCTCTGCTAAACATGGTCTAGGAAGGTCAAAATATTCCCAGGGGACCTGAAAGGAGTGGAAGGTTTCTATGGAGGGTTTCTTTTGTTGTTAATTATTTTTTTTTTCATCTGTAACTTAATTTCTTTTAAGCTTGAGACAAGTTGAAACACTAAATCTGTTTCACAGGCTGATGGGGCACTGGTGTCCTGTGGTGGGCACAGGTAACATGGACCCCAAACACAGCCCCCCAAGCTGTGTCAGCACACTTCACACCATGTCAGGATCATTATTTTTTCTTTTACTAAAAGCTTTCTCATCACCCTGCTACCTCCTCCTCTCCCCCTTGTTTTACCCTAGTTGAAAGCTGAGCTAGCTGCAGATGTCCCTGCCCACTGCAGGGGGGTTGGACTAGATGACCTTGAAAGGTCCCTTCCCACTCCAAATGTTCTTTGATTTTATGACTCATGCCTGAAGAATAAAGATTTTCAACAACATCTCTCTGTGCAGCACAGGGAGCCTGATCCCAGTGTAACAACAGCATTACCTTCCAGAGTGTTTCTTCCTGATGGTTATTGGTGGCCACCTCACCCAGCACAGATTTCTACTCCTCTGTGTGTGTGTGTGTACAACTTGAAAACTTATTTCTGGCATGAACAATGAGTGTGATGGATTTTGCTAGAAAAAGGGTCATTTTGCCCCTTTTCTGCAGTGTTTGGTTGAGTTGTTTGCCCCAACTGAAAGAATCTATCTCAAGAGTAGCAGCCATGCTGGATGCATGGTCATGAATGGGTTTTGTTTCCTAAAACAGTGGTTGGTTGATTTACAGCTACCAGATAATTGGCAGGTGACTGCATGGGAAATAATCTATTCTGGAAGTCCCCAGACTTGGACAGCTGCCCTTGTGAAATCTCCAACTTGTCCTTCTTCTTTTTCCAGTGAGACAGATCAAGCTGGTGAAAGGTCTTCAGCCCCTCCAAGTCTCTGAAAAAGGGACTGCCACCTTCGAGGTGGAGGTGTCACACGAGGAGGTGGAAGGGACCTGGCAGAAGGATGGCATCCGGCTGAAGCCTTCACCAAATATCAGTATTGGTGTCCAGGGGAAGAAACATTCACTGACCCTCTCTTCGTTGACTCTTGAAGATGCAGGACTCATCTCCTTCAAAGCAGAGGGCATTCATTCATCAGGGAAGCTCACCGTGACAGGTACACAGACCCAAAAGTCTCAGGCCATGGTTGGTATGGGACCATGATGGTCTTCTGCCCCAGGGAATGATCTTACAAGGGAGGAACAATCTTTCCTTGTACCTGCAAAGGATGTTATGCACTGTACCATCATCAGTAACGTATCTTATGATGTCAACAGGATTATTTTAGCATCATTGGCCACAGAACAACTCATTATTATGTGCTCGAGGCAATATTATTTTGTTGTCGCAAGTTTTATTAAGCATGGAACCTGGGATTTTGTCTATTCATTAGAAAAAACAAGGCTCATGGGAGATCTCCTTGCTCTAGACAACTCCCTGAAAGGAGGGTGTAGGCAAAGTGGGGGTTGGTCTTTTCTCCCAAGTGACAATTGATAGGACAGGAGGAAATATTCTCAAATTGCACCAAGGGAGATCTAGGTTGGACTTCAGGAGACATTTCTTCCCCCAAAGGGTTGCCCAGGGCTGTGCCAGGCTGCCCAGGGCAGTGGTGGAGTCCCCTCCCCTGGAGGGGTTTCTAAGCAGTGGAGATGTGGTGTGAGGGACACGGGGCAGTGGGGACCTGGCAGTGCTGGGGGAAGGGTTGGACTCAAAGATCTTAGAGATCTTTTCCAGCCTAAATGATTCTGTGGTTCTGTGGTTGTTGCCTGTGCCAGATGGTCCTGGAGACCTAATTCCCCACTAACTGGACTTCCTCTTTCTTTTCAGAATTGCCTGTGAGAATCAGCAAACCTTTGGTGGACGTTAGTGTAACACAGAAGGACAAGGTCACGTTTGAGTGTGAGCTGTCCAGGCCCAATGTGGATGTTAAATGGTTCAAGGTACAGCACTTAATACATTAGGGTGCCCAGTTCATCACTCTGTCTGTTATTTATTTACTGGGTGGGTTTCTTGGGTTAAAAATTCAAGTTTTCTCTTCTTGTACAGAACGTGAGCACTGCTCTTGGTAACAGTCCAGTTTTGTGCTGCACTTCACACCTAGAATTTACAGCATCACTGGAAAATGTGATTCTTAAATCACAGTTGGTTGATCTTAGACATGAAGACTTGGTGAAGCCTCAAGTCCCTTGGCTCCTTACAGTCATTTTGGGGATCAGCAAAAGCCTGATGCTCAGTTCTCCCATCTAACAAGCCATAGGACAAGAGGAAATGGCCTCACGTTGCACCAAGGGAGGGTTAGGGTGGACATTAGGAAAGATTTCTTCTCCAGGGCTGTGCCAGGCTGCCCAGGGCAGTGGTGGAGTCCCCACCCCTGGAGGGGTTCCCAAGCTGTGGAGATGTGGGGTGAGGGACACGGGGCAGTGGGGACCTGGCAGAGCTGGGTTAGTGGTTAGGACAGATCTGAATGTTTGTTCTGCTCACTGTGGACAGAGAAAAGTTGATGTGATCTGGTTTGGCCTTTGCCCTTCCAGGATGGGAAGGAGCTCCGGCAAAGTCAAAAAGTGGGGATGAGTTCCCAGGGCAATAAGAGGAGCCTCATTATTCACAAGTGTGAATATGAAGACCAGGGGACCTACACATGTCAAGCAGCTGAAGACAAGACGTCAGCCACCCTAAAAGTCCATGGTATGTTTGAATGAAGTGCTTGCTCTCTCCTTGGAGGGCTGTTTTTGGAAGAGGTGCTAACTTTGTTCTCCATTTATCATAAGTGATTTCTGCTCTCTGGATTCTCCATGTGCAGGTTGGCAAATAGTGAACAGCCTGGCACAAGGCAGGAATTCAATGGCTGGTGCTGGTCTGGTTGAGCT
The DNA here is from genome assembly GCF_000691845.1 of Merops nubicus. Lineage (NCBI taxonomy): Eukaryota > Metazoa > Chordata > Aves > Coraciiformes > Meropidae > Merops > Merops nubicus. The sequence continues at coordinate 23,337 of NW_008586081.1, read as the reverse complement.
TCTGTCATTGTCACAGGGGGACTTTCCCTGAACATCATGACTGGAGAAGTCCTGGTCATGATCTCAGGAAGTGCCCTACTCTTTGTTTTAAAGGATAAGGAAAGCATCATGCTTTCTGTCTGCATCTTCTCCTTCAAACTCAAGACAGTTTTGCCCTCTATGAAACCTGTCAAACATCAGATGTGTGTTGTCACCAGGCTCTGAAGCACCACAGATAAGCCAGAGCTGGAGGTCAGGTCTGCTGTGTCCTGCAGATGTTATTTTCCAGAGGGGCATCTGGAGGGCCATCAATGTGATTAGATTATTGATGATTAGGTAGATTTAGATGAGATATAAGGGAGAAATTCTTCACTGTGAGAGTGGTGAGACACTGGCAGTGGTTGACCAAGGAAGTTATAGATGCCCCATCCTTGGAAGTGGTCAAGGCCAGGTTGGATGGGGCTTGGAGCAACCTGGTCTGGTGGGAGGTGTCCCTGCATATAGCAGGGGGGGTTGGAACTAGGTGACCTTTAATGTCCCTTCCAACCTAACTCATTCTATGATCTGAAAAGAGAAATCAGCTCTTTCTTATTTCTTACTAGATGCTGTCCTCATGTGGCCACTTGGGTTCAGCAATAGCTTCATGAACATCTCTCCTGTTCAGTTGCTCTGTTGAACTCCCCTTTTCTCCTTGACTTGATTGGGGTCGGTTGCTATTTGGCCACTTGACTGCTTTGCATCTGAGCTCCTGTCCTGAGGTAGATCTGAGGTGTTTTCCTTTTCAAGGTTTGGATCCAAGGTTGCTTTTCCTTTCCGTGTGCTGCAGTGGCACAGAAATGTGGATCCGTTCTGACACAAATTAGTGCAAAGCTGAAGAGTTGAAGAGGGTTATAGTGAGTTCAGGGGACCCTGAAGCAAAAGTATCTCCTAGGTAAAACCTGTGGCTGAGGTCCCTGTGACTGATATGGTCCAGACTCACATGCAGAGGAGAGCATGAGGAGAAGCATGTGAACGAGACAGGTTTCTAGTGACACAAGAGATTGTGGGCTTGGGTTTAGTTTTCCTCCTTATATTTTCTTCCATTAAACTTATTTTAAAACCTGTATAAAGTTCTGGCATCCATAAAACCTCCTGGCAGCAAGCTCCACTGTAGCTGGTAATCCCACCTGTAGGTTCAAGCCTAAAATGTATTTACTGTGTTGAAGGAACTCCCCAAGAAGGGAGGCTGGTCTGGAGTGAAATGAGTCCCATTTTTTCCCATGCTATAAGCAGAAGGCCAAGACACCACGCTCAATTATGGAGAAAACCCAAATAAATGTCTGTCTCTGATTTCCCAGCCCGAGATATCAAGATTGTTAAACCCCTGGAAGACGTGGAAGTGAACGAGTACGAGAGTGCCTCTTTCATCTGTGAGATTTCACACGATGAGGTCCAGACCCAGTGGTACAAAAACGACAACAAGCTGAAGGCTGCTGACAACATTAAAATGCGTCAAGATGGTAGGGTGAAAAAGGGGGAGCTCCTTCTTGAATGGGGGGGTTGGGGTAGATGCTGGTGTGGGAGACGAGGCAGAAGGGTTTGACCTTCAAAATGAAGTTAAGAAGGTTTAGTAGAAAGTTGCCCTTTTGGGGCTGCAGCTAGGCTGGGACAGTGACACGGTGGGGACTTTAATCAGGTAAATTTGGTGGCATCCCACCACCCCGTGCTGCCAGCAGTGGGCAGGAGTTTCTGTCCTGTGACAGTGGGTGGGATCCTTCTGTTTCAAGTCCTTTCCAGATGGTGGGGACCATACTCCTTGGAGGAGCTGAGGTCAGGTCACCCTTTGCCAGAGGGATGCAGAGGGGAGCAGCCAGCCTTGCTGCTGTGAGGGCAGGTGGTGGTGCACGGACACCAGGTGAGCCATGCTCAGCCTGGCACTGTGCCCTGGGGCATGAAGCTGTTTGCTCAGGAGAAGCCATAGCTGGTCCCGTGTCTCTCTTCTCAGGGAAGACCTACTCGCTGACTTACACGCGCGTCGAAGTCCAAGATGCAGCAGAAATCAAATTTGTAGCAGAAAAGGCAGAATCTCGTGCCCAGCTTGTTGTAAAAGGTAATGATGCTTTTCATGCCAGTGCTGCTGAAGCTCTGCATCACAGAGCAACCAACTTCCCTCACTTTTAACATCAAGAAAGTTAAAACAACACCAGGAGCTTTCAGAGGAAGGAAAATTTCCTGCCTAACCTCCCTGTGTGTGAAATATCAGCCCCACCGTGGGGAAGTAACAGTTTATTTTCTCAGGAGGTTGATTTTGTACCCAAGGAGATTGGAAGTTGTGTTTGAACTTTGAGGGACAAAAAGCTGTGGCTTGAGTGGTTGCTGTGTTTTCTTTTCCTGGTGTATGTTTTCAAAGAATCTAGCAATTTTTTTGGGGTATGTTTGACTTCAACAGTTAAATAGAGATAAACTTAAACAGAGACAGAAGACATTTGGATCAACACCCTGATGAGGAGCTCAGGAAATCAGATCTGCTGGGCAGTGTTGAGTAAATGACCCGTTATCTCTCCAGTCCACCCATCCAAGTGCTGGAATTGGGATAAAACATTTTCCTTTCCTCAGCTCTTCACTTGCTGTGTGTTATCTGAGCGCTTAGCACAGCGAGGATTCCTGGCATTGTCCACCTAACTGCCCATAACAGCAATATTGCTAATGAGGCTTTAATTAGCACCTTTCATGAAAACTATGGGGTTGTTTAATTTCTTTTAGAGCTGCCTGTGAAAATCGTGAAGCCTTTGAGAGATAAGATTGCTCTGGAAAAGCACCGGGGGTTCCTGGAGTGCCAAGTGTCCCGTGCCAACGCCAAGGTGAGGTGGTACAAGAAGAACGTTGAGATCCACCCCAGTGATAAATACGAGATGGTGAGCGACGGCGTCTACCGGAAGCTCATCATCAACGATGCAGACTATGAAGATGAAGACACCTACACGTGTGATGCCTTTGATGACAAAAGCAGTGCCAATTTCTTTGTGGAAGGTAGGAAAGCATTGTTTTGGTTTTTTTTTTCCCCCTCTGAGTATTGCCTGATCTAAAAAGTCATTTGGACTCGATGGTCTTAAAGGTCTCTTCCAACCTAAAGGATTCTATGGTTTATTTTGGAAGCATAATAGCATTTAAGAACTATTTTAGTTCAGTGTTGATTTCTTCTGAAGTCCGTTGAGATTGCTTCCATTTAGTTTGTTTAGGAACATCCTAAAGAATGAATCTGTGGTATATTCAGTGCCATAGTTGTTGTTCAGCCTGGAGAAGAGAAGGCTCCCAGGAGACCTTATTGTGGCCTTCTAGTATATGAATGAGGCCTACAAAAAAGCTGGGGAGGGACTTTTTACAAGGGCTTGTAGTCATAGGATGAGGAGGGATGGGTTCAAACTGAAAGAAGGGAGATTTAGATTAGAAATTAGGAAGAAATTCTTCACTGTGAGGGTGATGAGACAGGATTCCCAGAGAAGCTGTGGATGCTCCATCCCTGGAGGTGTTCAAGGCCAGGTTGGATGGGGCTTGGAGCAACCTGCTCTAGTGGGAGGTGTCCCTGCCCATGGCAGGGGGTTGGAACTGGATGATCTTTAAGGTCCATTTCAACTCAAAACATTCTATGGTTTTCCTAAGGAAATTCCTGTTCCAGAGTAGTTTATCAGATGTAATGAAGTTTGTTGTTCAGAGAAAAATTGCTCTAGCTAGCCAAAATCTTTTTATTATCAACACCTGCATTCCAATAAACCTTCATTTCCTCCATTTTATACAGTGCCAGGAATCTGATATCACATTAGGGGAGCAGCTTTAGAAATAGGGGTGGGAATTGGGACAACTGAATTTTTTTAAGGTGTTGTCACAGTCTTGCTGTCTTATATGTGACTAGCAATATATGTTAATTTTTATGCAAAAAAGAGAATGTTTTAGAGCCTTAAAAGCCAGTAAGTGCAGTTTTCAAGTGCAGTGAAGAGGATATGAAGATGAGTGTACAGGATGCTGATGAAAGGGTTCTTTCATGACTCCTAAATCCCTGCTTTCTCATTCCATCCTCCACCCAGAGCAATCCATTAATATTGTGAAGGAGTTGTGTGATGAGGATGTGACCGAGCCTGAAGAAGCCAAGTTTGAATGTGAGATATCCATCCCATCTGTGAAACCCCCTAAATGGTCTCTACGTGGAGATGTCCTACAGGCTGGCAGAAACATCATCATGCAGCAAGAAGGCACCATCCACAGGTTGACAATACTGAAGACCAGTGCTGATATGACAGGCCCTGTCCAGTTCTCCATTGGCAAATCAAAATCCACAGCAAACCTGCTTGTCAGAGGTAATGGGATATGTCCTGGCTTGATAACATCATGAGAGATCTTCACAGTCCCTGGAGAGCAGTTTTCCAGACACACTAATGTGTAGGCTCCACTGTCTGAGGTCTTGGAAATGTAGATGTACCTCATAGATCTCCTTAGTTCCCAATTAGTGTTTTTGGGTGCATGAAATGAGAGAGGGAGTGTCTTAGGAAGGGATCTGATTAAATGAGTTTGGTGTGCCTGGTATTCAAACTTTGTATTTAAGTCTTTTGAGCCAAGACTGACTTTTTGCTTTGTTGGGCTTTTTTTTTTTCTTCTTGACTTCACCAAAGAGGACAAAACAGACAAAAGTTGCCAGGAGAGTTTATTTCATTCCATTTCTGAATCAGACAAGTTTGACAGCTCATTTACTTAATCCAATTTGTCATTGACTTCATCTGGGACAAAGCTGCAAGGCTTTTTATCTTCCACTGCCAGCATAGTAAATACCCCCAATCACATCCTAAAGTCCTTGTTTTGACTTTAATTTGCTCTTACTTGAATAAAAACTTCAATTAGAGAGCAATTCCATAAGCACTGATGCAGAACTTGACCATGGATGTGGTAATTAATATATAGAAACTTATAGAAACCATCATTCCCTACAGATCATAATGATGTTTTAGCTTCAAAGCAAATCAACTCCGGAACAGAAACCTTGTAGCATCATCTGAGCAACTCACAAAAAAGACAGGAAATTAATTGACATGAAATGCAGATTAGGAACTTTCCTGTTCTTTAGATTGATCCTTTCTTCTTTTCCAACCCTGCTTTCCAGACTACCACATACAGATCACCAGGAAGATGGAGGACAAGATGGCCCTGGAGCGGCATTCCGTCATTCTCTCCTGTGACTTCAGGCCTTCTCCAAAGGTGGTGAAGTGGTTCAAGGACAACACGCCTATCGAGCCCTCTGAGAAGTATAAAATCAAGCGGGAGCAGCATTCTGCAGAGCTCAAGATTCTGAAGGTGAAGCCTGAAGATGCTGGTGTGTACAAGTGCAGGGCTGGGAACGCGGAGACCGAAGCCACGCTGACCGTTGAAGGTACGAGTGGTTTCCAGCAGAGAGCTTTGGCTCTTCAATAGCTATAAGAAGGTTTTTTTGTATGCTGAGGGTGGTGAGACATTTGCCCAGGTTGCCCAGAGAGGTGGTTGATGATCCCCATCGCTGGAACCATTCTAGGTGAGGTTGGCCGGGGCTCTGAGCAACCCGCTCTACGAGAGGATGTCCCTACTCAGTCCAGAGGGGTTGGACTAGTTGACCTTGAAAGGTCCCTTTTCCAACCTAAACCATTCTATGATATCCTTATGATTCAGTATTTCACTCTGGGTTTCTCTTCTAGGGTAGAGATAAATTCCCATAATTCTCTTCTGCTAATTCTCTATAGATGCAATATCTTTAATCAACTGACTATTATGCACTGGGCTGATGGTCCATGATACTGATATCCAGCACTTGCCATGAAGTAGGTAATGCATGTGGAAGGTCACCAATTAGCTAGGGCAGAAATTCACTTTCCATTTCATCTGAGCAGCTGGAACTCTGGTACTTCTAGCTAAAAATGTCACTTATTTTAAACTCCCACAGGCCTTTGATTGGGGTGATCTTGGCTGTGGTTTTCATTCCCTGCCCACGGTGTCAGCTTTTATATCTGCTGTAGGTTTGGTAGTCATAATGATGTTCTACCTCAGCTGGGTGTGACACTATTTTTAGCTGGGTCTTCACCTCTAGTGAAGCTGTAGGAAAAGCTGATCACTGTGACACTATCAGCGAGACTTGGAAATGAGCCACAAAATCACTTCCAGAAGTCTGGGCAGCAGCTTTTGGTAACAGTTTGGCCTCACAAAGGTTCATCCAAGTGACAAAATGATTTAATACTCCCTCCTCTGAGTTGGTTAGTCCTTGAAAAACAGCACTTCATGAGTGGAAAAGCTGCAAAGAGACACCTCTGGCCAAGGACTGGGAAATAAAAGAATGCAATTCCTGTTGCTCCCTAAACCTGAGCAAGTTTTAGAAAGACTTACTTGTTTTTAAATTAAACATAATAATAAAAAGAGAAAGTTGAACAATTTTCTGTATAAAAAGAGAACTGAGCACTCTGGACAATATGTTCTTTTTAATAGCTGGGGTTTTGTTGGGCCAAATGCAGAAAGAAGTAAACGAAATGTGGTGACCCACGGTGTGCAGAGATCAGACTAAACCACCTAATAAACTCGTAACACTACAAAATCTACTTTTTTTTGGCACTGATTTATGGTAACAGTGGTGATGTGCCCCTTGATTCCCTCCAGCCCGCAACGTTGAAGTGCTCAAACACCTGCAGGACGTGGAAATTGAAGAAGAGAGCTCTGCTGTCTTCTCCTGTGAGCTGTCCCACGCTGATGAGGACGTGGAATGGTTCCTCAACGGCACCCTCCTCTACACCAACAATTTCAATGACATCAGGAACGTTGGCAACTGCTACATGCTGACGATGAAGCAGGTCAAGCCTGAGGACGCTGGCACGGTGACAATGAAGTCAGACAAGGTGTCAGAGAGCGCCTGTCTGAAGGTGATAGGTGGGTCTTGATCACACCCCTCCCAAATCTAGATAAGAGATGCAGAGGAGCTCTTATTTACCATACCCATGGAACAATCCTGCTCGTTATTCTCCTCTCTGGGGCTGGGCAATAGGCATGCAGGGGCTTTCTTCCAATGTAGGTTGCTACCGTAGCTGATATTTTTTCTAAGGAAGATCATTTTGGTGTCCTGCCAAAACTTTCCGTAGCTCTTTATCATCTTTTTGCTTATCAGGATAGTCTCAGGAAGAATTTACTTTACTTGTAGGTCTCTCACATAATATAGAGTCTATAAACTGTTGTTTATAAAGATTGTTTTGTCTACAAGAAGCTGAGCTTCAGTGAACCTCCAAGAATAGGGTACATCTTTTCAGTACATCAGCTCTGGAGTTGGGCTGATCCAGTCCAACTGATGGATATATCCAGGAAAGCTGTAGCAAAATTCTACCATAAAGCCAGCCTCTCCTTTGAAATGTAGTCAAGTACCACTAACTTTTGCACTTCAGCATAGAAGAAATGACTGAGATGCCTACAGAATCAATTAACAACAATCAGAACAGACCAACATTAAAAAGTCACCACCAAAATAGAAAAAAAAAAAAGGCCCTTGGTAATTTTAATAATTTACATCAAAGGAAAATTTTGGAAAATTCTGGAGTTGGACTGATGGAGCAAAGAGAAGAGAGTTTGATGCTGTCCTCAAAGTTTGGTTTCACATCTGAGTTGCTGGGGTTTAATATTTTCTTGTGCATTGGCTAAGCTACAGGAAGTTGCATGAATTATTTGAGGCATATTAGAAACATGAGGTGAAATTCAATTTCAAAATCACATTTTCTTTAGCAACACAGCTGTACGTGCACGTTCAGGTACATCACAGTGATTTGTTATCCTCAATTAACTCCTTCATGTACCTGGAAATGTGAGTGGGAAATGTTCTGAGGCGTTCCCTCTGAAAGCCAGAGTCAGATGTCCTCCATATCCTCTTGGAGAACCATCTCTTTGATTTCCTCTTCATTTTTCCCCCTCCTCATGACTAATTTGTTCTTCTCTGAATAATCTGAATTCACTCTATCCACTCAGGATTTTTGAAGGATTTTGGAGGGATTTTTCTTCTTTTTCTATCTTGTCAAGAATTTCTCCCATATGGGTGCCTTCAGTGTCAAATAGACTTTAAATTAGATAAAGGCAATCAATAAAACAAAGAGGCAAGAGCAGAAACGTTCAGGAGAGTGAGGAGAGTGCAGCACAAGCTCTTCTTGCTCCTCCTATTGCATGCATCCTGCTTTGTGAACGGGGAGCACCAGCTCTCTGGCTTTACAAGTCCTACATCACAATTACTTCTCTTCACACATTTTTCTTCTAACCACCTGACCCCTTTCCACTTGCAGAGTGAAAAGGTGTTCCCAGAGCATGTTTTCTGCTCCTCCACAATTCAGACAAGGGCTTCCTTAAATCTAGACTGTCTTGTTGAGTAGCTATTCCATGGAGATGAGAAGCTGTCCCTTTGGGCTCAGTAGGGCCCTACACAGCTTCTCCAAGCCTTGTATGTGATGAAATGTCCTGTACCTGACAGATGCCCCACCACAGAGGAAAATGAATCCTTGCAACCTCATAAGTCAAAAGAGAGGCCAGGATTACAGCACTGAATATCACTCCCTGTCCAAGCTGCCTCTCTCCTGCCCTGCATCCTCCAATTTCCCTGAAAATCATTCCAGTCATGAGATGTGAGACCACTTTAGGGTCACGTTGACATCAGCAATGTTGTCAAGGGTTTACTTAAACTTTCTTTAAATATTTGGTAGCAACTGAAAGTGTCTTAACTGGAATATCTTGGTTGTTCTCTCTTCACCTTCAGAGAAGCCTGCTGTCTTCATGAAGTCCTTGGATGATGTTTTTGGTGAGGAGCGAGGTGTAATTAAACTGGAATGTGAAGTCTCCAAAGAGAAGGTCAATCCTGTTTGGAAGAAGGATGGCGTGAAGCTCACTTCTAGTGACAAATTCGAGCAGATACAATCTGGGAAGACCTTGTGCCTCCTTATCCATGACCTCGAAAAGACAGATGCTGGTTTATACACCTGTGATATTGGCACTGACGTTGCCAAGTCAAAGGTCAGCGTTCAGGGTAAGTGTTGTAGACCATGGCCAGTCAAGGGGTGCTGCAAATATGGGTGGGCTTGGTCATTGTCTTGCAGCTATTCCTCCACAAGCCTCACACAACACAGTGATGTCTAAACAGTCCCTGTTACTCTTTAAGTATGTCTGGTGCTCCAGTGAAAATCATGTGTCAAGAGTGTAGTGACAAGGTTTCCTTCCTGAACACTCCTAAGGTGCAGAAATCTTCCCAGAAGATTGAATAATTTCTCAACAACAACAAAAACCCAACCAAAAAAAAAAAACCCAGACAAAAATCCCCAAGCAACTTCTGTTTCACATTTTTGAGCTGGCAGTTTCAGAGTGCACGGTGGGAACACAAAAGTGTAGGACATTGTCTATGGAAGAACCCAGGAGTTCAGCCTGTCCTCTCATCCTTGTGGCTGCTTGAAGGAAAGAGAATTCTTCATGGTTTCAAATTCATCTTGCCAATGAGATAAATTTTGAATTTGAGTTGAATGTGTGGGGGAGGATGGTAACAAATACAAACATCCCATTTCTCATGCCAGCATGGAGAAAAACCTCACACAACATCCTGTCTGACAGCTTTTCTCCCTCTCAGCTCATTAAATCTTGACTCTTCTCCACCAAGTGACCTGTTCTTCATGCCAGTCCTTGCAGAGCAAAGCCAGGGGACTCACATGTCTCTTTTTTTCCCCCATAGCTTTGTGGTGATTGAGTGGGTAATGTCTGAGAAATCCTTCCCATGCCAAATCTATCTGTAAGGAATGGAGTCAAGTTCTGCCAATCCAACAGATGAACTAGTCTGATGAGCTAAAAATGTCAATGCTGCTACTCCTCTCACCCCTAACAGCCTTTCCTCCTTGTATCAACCTACTTCTTGTCTTCCAGAACTGAACATTGGCATCACCAAACGGCTGAAGAACACGGAGATCCAGGAGGGAGAAGATTGCACTTTTGAGTGTATTTTGTCCCACGAAAGCATCGGCGACTTCAACTGGACGCTGAATGGGAGCAAAGTGGAAAGTGGTGGGAGATTTAAAGCCTCTAACATGGGTCGGAAATACACACTCCAGATCAAAAGTGTGGTTCCTGATGATTCTGGGGAAGTCGTTTTCAATGCCCGTGGTCTAACCTCCAAGGCTTCTCTGGTTGTGAAAGGTAATGGGATCAGAAGGGTTCTGGGGTTTGATTTCTTGGGTGTCTTTTCAGAAGGTGTGTCAGTGAACCATAAAGGCAAACTCTTGTTGTGGTCAAAGTGAATAGAAATGTTCTCTGTGAGCCTTGAAGCACTGAGAGTTATTTTTATTTCCCTAAAAACAAATGAAAGGCTGAAAATTTTATAGATATACTATAATAAATATATACTAAAGAGCAAGACTGCTTTTCCTCTCTTCCCTAACATAATGTGAATCATTCACTGGGGAGTGTGAAAATTTGCTGGGTATCTGAATTGCAAAAACCCAACCATAACAGTGACCATGATTTTGATTCCAAATTCCCTTTGTTTATTTTCCATTTCCCCTCTTCAGAAAAGCCCACCGAGGTTACAAAACAGCTGGAGGATCAAAAATCATCAGCAGGGCAGGACATCACCCTGAGCTGTGAGTTGTCGAAAGCCGACGTGAGCATCAGGTGGTACAAGGATGGCAAAGCCATCCGAAAAAGCCAGAAGTATGACTTGCACCAAGAGGGCACACGAGCTGTTCTGATCATCCGGGACTCCACGGTGAAGGACAGTGGGGAGTACACCTGTGAGACAGAGGTCTCCAAGACAAAAGCCAAGGTCACAGTGCAAGGTCAGTCGAAGCAACCATAGGCGTGTAAAGAAGTTGGGGTAAATATCTACAACCCATGGGAGATGTTCTTCTCTTCTACCTCCCTCAATAAGATCAATTACAGAAGTTGGGGTAAATATCTACAACCCATGGGAGATGTCCTATCTCTTCTACCTACCTAAATAAGATCAATTACAGAAGTTGGGCTAATTATCTACAACCCATGGGAGATGTTCTTCTCTTCTTCCTCCCTCAATAAGATCAATTACAGAAGTTGGGGTAAATATCTACAACCCATGGGAGATGTTCTTCTCTTCTACCTCCCTAAATAAGATCAATTACAGAAGTTGTGGTAAACATCTGCAACCCATGGGAGATGTCCTTCTCTTCTACCTACCTAAATAAGATCAATTACAGAAGTTGGGCTAATTATCTACAACCCACAGGAGATGTTCTTCTCTCCCACCTCCCTAAATAGGATCAATTTTTAGTTTTTCAAAAAAATGCCATGGATTAAAAGCTTTTTAAAAAAAATGAAAAAAAACACCTTGTAGGGACTGAAGGATCTTATGTGCTATGCTAATCAAAATTGGCAATTTGAATTAGTCTTTTTTGAATATAAGTGATTGAAACTGCATCACGTGGTCTGCAAGATCATGTACAGTACCTGTACGATGGCATGAAACTTCCCTGGAAATATTTTACCTGGTACATCCTCTGACAGGAGGTGGAATTTGGGATCTTAAATCCATTCCATCTGATAAGAAAAGGCCTCAAGTTGCACCAGGGGAGGTTTAGGTTGAACATGGGGAAATATTTCTTCACCAAAAGGGTTGCCCAGGGCTGTGCCAGGCTGCCCAGGGCAATGGTGGAGTCCCCACCCCTGGAGGGGTTCCCAAGCCATGGAGATGTGGTGTGAGGGACATGGGTTAGTGGTGGACTTGGTAGAGTTATTGGTTGGACTTGATGATCCTAAGTGGGGCAGGGGGCATTTAAGACCACTCTGTATGCTCAGGATTTGCTTGGGTAATCACTTTCTATCTCTATTTTTTTCTTTCTCTCTTTTTTTTCCTTTCTTTCCAGAAAAACCTAATTATTTTGTCAAGGAACTTTCAGATCTGAAAGCTGATGAGAGCAGAACTGCAGTTTTTACGTGCCAGAGTGAGAGAGCTGCATCCTCTGTGGTCTGGAGGAAAGGCATAGCTGAACTCAGGGTGGGCAGGAAATATGAGATCACCCAGGAGGGAAAAGTCCTCCAGCTGACCATACACAACCTGGAGAAAAGTGACAGTGACACCTACACCTGTGACATTGGGGATGCCCAGTCCAGAGCCAAGCTCGTGGTACAAGGTATGCATGAGGGGAATAGGATTGTCCAGCCCATTTCTCCAGCAAGAAACTTCATGTGCACAGGGCAGGTCCATATCTCAACACGTGGGTAGCAGCTCAGCAGATTTCTGGTCTCACTCATGATGTAAATACACAGAGGAACATGGAGCTGGACATGCAGAGAAATTTGTAAATTGGAAGTAATTACACCTAGAAGACTTTGGGTATGATTTAAAACCCAAAATACTGATGTAAGGAGAGGCTGCTGTTCCTGTGTGAGCAGATGAGAGAGACCATTCAGAGTGCCTGCAACTAGATGAGGGTGAAATTCTTCTGCCTCCAGGTTCTTCTCCCTGTCATAGAATTATGGAGTCGTTCTGGTTGGACCTACAAGATCATAGAGTCCAACCCATTAACCCAGCACTGCCAAGCCCACCACTGACCCATGTCCCTCAGCATCACATCTCCACAGCTTGGGAACCCCTCTAGGGGTGGGGACTCCACCACTGCCCTGGGCAGCCTGGCACAGCCCTGGGCAACCCTCCAGGGCAAGAAATTGTTCCTCATGCCCAACCTAAACCTCCTGTGGGGCAACTTGAGGCTGTTTCCTCTTGTCTTGTTCCCTGGGAGCAGAGCCCGACCCCCCCCTGGCTCCAGGCTCCTGTCAGGAGCTGTGCAGAGCCAGAAGGTCTCCCCTGAGCCTCCTTTGCTCCAGGCTCAGCACCCCCAGCTCCCTCAG